>NC_056727.1:1148969530-1149269530 GCF_019279795.1 Protopterus annectens
ACATGGAAGATGGTCACTGTCAACTCTCTAGACAGAAATGAATGGAGAATAGAGGATTATGCAATCAAGTGTCCAACACTGGGGGAATAAGATAGCTCAGGGCCAGGAGTGTAATGCAAGCTGCTATAGCCACGATAGATTGGAAAGTTATGGTGTAGTTTGGATTATTTGCAAGTAATATCCACTGTTGGTGTACAATTTGACAACTGTATGAGGCTCTGTGACCTTTTTCCTGTTTATGTTTTCCAGGTAACATGCAGAGGGCTCACCTACCAGCATTCTCTGTTGGATAAACTGATATCATCACCCAATATGTGATCGAACATTATGCCCTGTTATTTGAACAGAGAGGAGAAGATGTGTGGGAGAGGACCACCCTGTGGAGCACTCTGACCCACAGAGTAAATGATGCCGGCCTGCACAACAGAACTTATGAGCAGGAGCAGCATCGGGCCACTGATCTCATCTGCCATGCCTGTCAATGGGATGCTGCTGTAGTAAGGGACTGGCTAGCCACAGGTGGGGGCCCAGCCATCCAGCCACCACTGGCATCCACCGAGTATCTCCTCACCAACCTTGGGGCACCCACCCAATGCACAAGCCATGAAGCTGAGGCAAGCATTGTGGAGTTGGGTTACACACACACACACACACACACACACACACACACACACACTGGACAAGGAGTGTGCAGGTAAGGACCCAGTGGGGATTAGCACACTAATGTATGAGACATACATACATCTGTATTGTATTAGTTCACTAATGTATCAGACATACATGTATCTGTATTGTATCCACATCCATGTGTCAGGTCCGATTGCAGTTGTGGATGGGGTTTTCTAACGCACAGAGGTGCACATTTATGGTGAGGACAGAACATTGTGTATTATTGGGGTTACTACTGTAAATGTGCAGACATGCTGCACCCATCCTGTACCAAGGCCACATGTGAGTCTGCTGACAATACCTCCCTCTTACAACTACCTAGGACCCTCTGTTCTGCATATGGGACAGCAGCCTGAAGCTGGTGAGTATAACATTGTTCTGTTGTTGCCTGTCAATAAACCAGGCATGTTAAGGGCATGCAATTTACCATGCAGACAACTATCAGTAATAGCTATATTGCTTTATGTAATGTCTATATTGCTTTATGTGCATGTTCATTTGCGGTGGGGTTAACTGCATTGCATCACAGTGGTCACCACTGGGGCCTATCTGACGTGAATTCAACATTCCTGTAGCATACCTCACAACTTGTCAGTGCCAAGACGTCTGGAAAGAGGCCAGCAAAATGGGCTGGACAAACGGTCTAAGCTAGAGACATGTGTGACACATTAGTGGTATAAAGTGGATATAAATTGTGTACACACACCTGATAAGATGCAAGGTGTTCCTGCTACATACAAATTAGGATCATAATATGTCAGCCCACACCTTTTCCAACCTTTAATGTGACCCATAACATGAACAGTTCACTTGTAAAACCAAGCATCTGGACTCATGCGTTGCACCTACAAGGCTGGCCACCTTTGAGGGTGGAAGATGGCATATCAGCATGATGTTTCAGTAAGGTGTGATACCTCATGCTGCCATATTTATTTATTTATTTATTTATATTTGTTGACCGGGAGTGTCCGACTGGACGTAGGTCCATTTTCAGTGGAGGCCCGGGGAGAAAAGCTCCACAGTTAAAATAAACAGACAGTAGTTACATTGGATTACATAGTGATTAACAATTTACATAGCAATTACTTACAACATATTTACAGATGAAGAACATAGTACATCAGTAGACAACTAGAATCTTTATCTGTGAAGTACATAACAGACATTAACAAATGTTACAAGAAGAAGTTCCTGCTGTATAATAAGTACTGGCTTATGAGCATCTGAGCTTGCTATAATCAAAGTAGTTAGTGGAGTGGAAAGAAAGGTAGTGGTTGGATGGGGAGGGTGATATTAGAGTGGGAGTTGTAAGGGCATAGCCAGCATGTTTTTAGGTGCGCTTTTAGTAAAGTTTTGAAGTGGGTGCATGATGGTATGGAGGTAATTGTGGGTAGGAGGGAGTTCCATAATTTGGCTATGGTGCAAGAGAATAGTGCTTCACCAGCAGAGTTATTGGCTTTAGTGATCTGCAAGTGATTTTTGTTGCTGGACCTTGGTGGTCTGGTGGTGCGATAGGGTTGGAGTAGATTCTGGAGGGATGGGACATTTAGTGGATGATTTACTAGTTTGTGGGCAAGTGAGAGTTGATATCATTGAAGGAGGTGAGGGAGTTCAAGCCAGCCCAGTTCAGCAAGTGAGAGACAGTGGTGACTACGGTCGGATACCCCTGTGGCGAATTTGGTGATTTTGTTGTAGCAGGTCTCTAGCTTGTTTAAATCGCATTGCCTTAGGTTGGTATATATTGGACAGGCATAAAGTAGGGTGGAGATAAGGTGAGAATTTGCTATTGAAATCTTTGCTGCTTTGGTGAGAAGTTGCTTATTTCTGTATAGCGCTCCTAGTTTATTGTGGACTTTTTTATGGTCAAGGATATGTGAATGTCAAATTTTAGTTTATTGTCTGTTTCCACTCCTAGCAATTTGGTGTGTTCAGTTGGGTATATAGTGGTGTTGTCTTTTGCTGTGATGTTAAAGTGAGAGTTGTTTTGAGTATGTTTGGTGGGTTGGAAGATGAGTAGTTTAGTTTTGTTTGGGTTAAGTATTAATTGGGCATCGGATAACCAAGTTACAACAGAGGAAAAGGCTTCCTGTGTGAATTTTTGCAGTTTGGGTAGGGACTGGGCTGAGCAGATGATGGTTGAGTCATCTGTGTATTGTATGAGTGTGCCATGTTTGGTGGCAGAGGCTAGATTATTGGTGAAAACAGAGAAGAGTAGGGGTCCAAGGATGGATCCTTGGGGAACCCCTATAGAGACAGGTAGTTGGGGAGATATGTCATTCTGCCATACAATGGATTGTTGGCGGTCAGACAGGTAACTCTGAAACCAGTTGGTGACCGATTGTGAGAAGGATAGGTTATTGAGGACAGAGATAAGTTGTTTGTGTAGGACCATGTCAAATGCTTTAGATAGGTCTAGGAAAGTAGCAGAGGAGAGATGGCCATTGTTTTTATGCTGAAGGTTAGTGTTAGTAAAGGAGAGTAAGGCAGTGGTGGTGCTATGGTTTGGTCAGAAACCATGCTGAGTATTGGAAAGGAGGTTGTTAGTAAGGAGGTAGTCTGAGACCTGAGAGTGTATGCATCTCACTAGTATTTTGGAAAGTGGAGAGAGAATAGCTATGGGGTGGTAATTGGTTAGTTCTGTGGAGAGTCCGCCTTTGTGGAGGGGAATTATATGTGATACTTTCCACAGTGTGGGAACGTAACTTTCTGATAGAGATCAGTTAATCAAGATGGATACTGGGTAAGCCAGAGCATCAGCTGCGATTTGTAGGTATTCACTTGGGAGGTTGTCTGCGGCTAATCTGGTGGGCTTAAGTTTAGTTAAGAGTTTTTTATGTTGGAGGTAGGTACAGGAGAAAAAGAGAAGGCAGTGGGGAGATTGCTAGTTGAAGGTGTGGGTTGGAGGGGGGGTTGTGTTGTTTAGGTAGTGATAGTATGGTTTGTGTGAAGTGTGTGTTGAATGAGGTAGCAATATTTTCTGAGGAGTGAGGGATGTTAGGAGGAGGGGTACTGACTTTACCTGGGTGGAGGATGGAGTTTATGGAGGACCAGAATTGTTTGGGGCTGTGTTGAGAGGAGTCTAGGGCAGACTGGTAGTATTGGAATTTGTCCTGTTTTATTAGCTTTTTTACTCTTTTGTGTAGTTCTAGGAATTCTGTCTAGTTGAGGGGGTTTTGGTTTTGCGCCAGTGCTCCCAGGCTTTATCCCTGTTTTTCATTTCTTAGTGGTTTTCTGTAGCCATGGGGAGGGTTGTGCTTTGATTCTGGAAAGTCTTATGGGGGCATGGTAATTAAGGATGCTCAGGAAGGTAGTATTAAAAAATTCAACTGCGTCATCAAGGCTGAGGTACTTTAGAGGATGCCAGTTACATTCTTTGAGGGATGAGATGAATGTGAGTGGGTTAAAGTTTAGTTTTTTACGTATTTGATGGTAGATGACAGGTTTAGCTTGGTATAGGTATTTTTTGAGTAGGAATGTTGGGGAGTGATCACTGAGGCTATCTGATAAGCAGCCTGTTATATATGACTGGGGGCTCTTACTGACTAGTATCCAGTCCAGGGTAATGTGCTTGCTGGAGTTTTTATTTATCCTGGTTGGCGACTGGACTAGTTGGGTGAAGCCATGAAGGTTTACTTGATGGGTTGGGTGGTTGCCAGAACAGGATTGCCAGTCAATATTGAAATCACCTAAAATGATAATTTCTTGGGGGAGATGGTGGGTAGACCAGCTGTGGAGGTTTTCTAGTGGAGGGATGTTTTGGCCAGTTGGGAAGTAGCATCCAATTATGTTGATGGTTTTGTTTTGGTTTATTTTGAGGTTGGTATATATTATTTCTTCATTGCTTATTTGTGGAGCTGATGATTTTAAGATCTGGATGTTTAGATGCTGTTTAAATATTATAGCTACACCACCATATGTGTCAGTACACTCACTGTGGCCTATTTGGCTAAAATATCACATGCATGGGCATTGTTAAGGAACACACAGACCACTTCCGACCACATATAGGTTGCAAACATCTGGATATTCCAAATGCATCAGTACATAGGACTGTACAATGGTTTAACCTACTGCATGTGAGGCACATGCTGTTACCAAACTATATAAAGCTGTGGCAGAGGGAGGTGGGCACCAGCCATGTATGGTACACATATCAAAACTGTATAAGCCACACAAAAAACGATCCTCACACACACACACACACACACACACACACACACACACACACACAAACAGATGCCAGCATTGGTATTAGAACTCCTGCCTGTCCAGGTAGTTCTACCTATAGTGCTACATACTTATCAGATGCACCACATAGCGTATATATTTCCACCTATTCCAAAGGTACTTCTAAGGTGGATGACATCCAGAGGATTACTAGATTGGAGTGAGAGGAAGTGCAAAGAGTAGTACACTGTTCAAAAATGGTGTAACCCACACACTACATGATTCTCACACCAACCACACATATCCAAACAGTTGCCAGTATGGAGATTAGAACTCTTGCCTGTCTAGTTATTTCTGCTATAGTGCTATGCAGTTATCAGATGCACCACAGAGCTTATGCATTTCCACCCCATCCATGGATGGATGTCATCAGCAGGACTGCTAGATTGGAGTGAGGGGAAGTGTAAAGGGTAATACATAGGTCAAAAAGGGTGTAACCCACACACTACATGATTCTCACACAAACACACACATCCAAACAGTTGCCAGTAGGGAGATTAGCACTCCTGCCTATCTAGTTATTTCTACTATAGTGCTACGCAGTTATTAGATGCGTCATAGAGCTTATACTTTCTCACTTAGTCCAAAAGGTACTTCTAAGGTGGATGACATCAACAGGGCTACTGGACTGAGGCGACGGGAAGTGTGAAGGGTAGTACACAAGTCAAAAATGGTATAAGCCAGACAGTACATGATTCTCTCTCACACACACACACACACACTATCACATTTGCCAGTACTGAGATCCATAGGTTCATTGCTTCATAGGTGTGTAGTGGGTGAATGGGCCTGAAGGCTCTACAAGGAAAGCCCAAGGGAATACCCTGGCATAAGGCCACATGACAGTAGTTCCCATTGTGGCTCAGGAGTACAGTCACCATAGTGGCCCCAGGGGTGGGTATCTTATTCCCCATCCACTCATCCAGATTTCTGTTGTGGGTAGCCAGTGATGTGCACTGCTTCACATGTATGTGATTTTTATTCCATAACATGGACAGTGTCTGGGTTGTGCACCTGTCCCACATGCATGTCCTTTGAAGTGTGGAAGTGTGCTTGAGGTCTCCGGGCATGTTGTGTGGACAGATTGGTATCTTCAGATGTAGCATTCCTGACCTAGGTTGGTGAGACATGGCTGTGTAACTGAGGTAGTGATTGCACCTACATAGACAGTATGATGTGGGGATTCATTGGAGTTATTGGAGTCTGTCCATACAAGGCATGTGTATAAACCATGGTATTCCCTTTGTGGGGTAAATATGCAGACTCTACAATTGTTGCAGGTGTCCAGTGGGGAACATGGCAAAAGGGCCACTGTACACATTGATTTGGCTACTGAGGGAATGGTACAGGGTGACCACATCCTTTTACTTGCTGAATAACACACACATAGTCAGGAGATGTTACACATCAAAGTACTTTCTGATGTCAGTGGCACTGTTGTGGTCAACAGGCAGCTGACTGTCAACCTGTGTTTCCCATCCTCTTATAACAACATCACTGTTCAGTGGACTACCACCAATGTCTTACTTCATGTGAGCCATGGTGTTCCCAATGGTAATGGCAGCACATCTGTTGGCACTGAGGTAATGTCCAGGGTTCTGTCAACAGTCATAGGTGTCAAGTGGCCTTTGTGCATGATGGAAACATCACATGGATTGGGAATACTACCACCAACCTTACTGCTGTATGCAAACATTTTCAGCCAGGGTACCCTTGTGTTCTCCTGCACGTGAGAAGGGTAGATCCCAAACATGAGAGGCATGGGTCTGTACCCTGTGTGACACCAGTCATGTCTGCTCATCGGTTTGATACGGAGTCCACTGCAATCACACTGTGGGTACTATCTGTGAGGCGGTTTGCAGGAAAACTACTGATATAGTGGTTGATGCCTAGCCAGGTGTGTTTGTGTATGATTCCTGGGTGGAGTGTGGTCTCTGAGTATTATAAGGGTTGCCTATATTGTTAACTATACCATACTGTCACATAGTCATTGCACATGGCACTACACATTTAGGGCTGTGGATTGTCTACAGCAACCTCTACATTGTTTGACAACTGTTGTCCTTGTAATGTGCACATTGGGATATATAGTAGGTCATCAGTATAATAATTTAGCAAAACCCACCCCACAATAGATCCTGTTATTACACCACCATGCACACACACACACACACACACACACACACACACACACACACACACACACACACACACACACACACACACACACACTTGCCAGTACTGAATTTTGAACCCCTACCTATCTATGTACTGCTACTACAGTGTTATGCATTTATGGCATGTGCCACGGAGCTTATAGTATGGATGTTGTCCCAAGGTAATTCTAAGGTAAGGAACCTCACCAGCCCTTGTAAGTACTGGCAGTGGGTACACACACACACAGACACACACACACACACACACACACACACACAAACACACACACACACACACACACACACACATACACACACACATACACAAACTTGCCAGGAATTTGATTCCAACCTCTACCTATGTAGTTATTACTATTACATTGTTGCACATTTATCAATCACACCACAGAGCTTATAGGCAGAGTAGTGTCCAAACATACCTCTAGGGTGAGTGACATCAGCAACCATTGTAAAGTATTACACTTTGAAATATACTAGCTGTGTATGGACACAAAATACTTCAACCTACAGATACACAGACACACAAACAGGGACACTTTTACAACTGTCAGTACTGAGATTAGAGCTCCTACTGAAGTAGTGTTTTTCACTACAGTATTACACAGTTATCACAAGTGCCATGGAGCTTACATGTTGGAGAGCTGTCCAAAGGTATCTTTGAAGGTGAGTGACATCAGCGGCAGTGGTAAAGGAGGGGTAAGGGAAGTTTAGTGAGTGTGAATGGCCTCAAAATTGTGCCTCTACAAAGACACATGCACTCTCTCTCTCACACAAACACACCCATTTTCACAGTTGCCAGGACCGAGATTAGAATGCCTATCTAACTAGTTTGTTGCATTATAGTATGGCAAAGTTATTGTGAGCACCATGGAGATTAGGTGTTAGACAGCTCTCCAAAGGTATCTTTGAAGGTGAGTGACATCACCAGCAGTGCTAAAGGAGAGGTAAGGGAAGTGTAGTGAGTGTGAAAAGCCTAAAAAACCATGTCTCTACAAAGACACACACACTCTCTCACGCAATTTTCACAATTGCCAGGACTGGGATTAGAGGAACTCCTGTCAAACTAGTTTGCTACACTACAGTATTATGAGTATTATGCAGTTATCATAAGTGCCCTGGAGCTTACATGTTGGAGTGCTCTCCAAAGGTATCTTTGAAGGTGAGTGACATCAGCAGCAGTGCTAAAGGAGGTGTAAGGTAAGTGTAGTGAGTGTGAATGACCTTAAAATAATATCTCTACAAAGACACACACTCTCTCTCACAAAGCACACACATTTTCACAGTTGCCAGGACTGGGATTAGAACTCCTACCTAACTAGTTTGCTATACTATAGTATCGCACAGTTATCACAAGCACCACAGAGCATATATGCTAGAGAGCTGTCCAAAGGTATCTTTGAAGGTGAGTGACATCAGCAGCAGTACAAAAGGAGGGGTAAGGGAAGTGTAGTGAGTGTAAATGGCCTCAAAATCATGTCTCTACAAAGACACACACACACTCTCTCACACAAACACACACATTTTCATTGCTGCCAGGACCTGGGTTAGAATTTCTACCTAACTAGTTTGTTACACTATAGCATTACTCAGTTATCACAAGCACCATGGAGCTTATATATTGGAAAACTGTTCAATGATATCTTTGAAGGTGAGTAACATCAGCAGCAGTGCTAACGTAGAGGTAATGGAAGTGTAGTGAGTGTGAATGGCCTCAAAATTATGTCACTATAAAGTCACACAAACTCTCACACAAGCACACACATTCTCAGTTGTTAGGACTGGGATTAGAACTCCTTTCTAACTAGTTTGCTACTGTATAGTATTACGCAGTTATTGTGAGCACCACAGAGCTTATAGGGCTACAAGCTGCCCAAAGGGTTATTTCAGGGTGACTGACATCAGCAGGAGTGTTAAAGTAGGACAATGAGGAGTGTAATGAGTGTGAATGTCCTCAAACCCATTCATTTGGAAACACACACACACTCACACAATGTTACATTTGACAGGACTGAGATTACAAATGCTACATGACTACTTATTTGTACTATAGTGTTACACAGTTATCAGAAGCACCACTGAGACTATAGGGCTGAGGACTAACCAAAGGAATTTCTACAGTGAATGACATCAGCACATCATGTGAGATATGCCAATGGGATGTGTACTGGGTGGGAAAGGCCTCATAATGGGATTCTCTCTGTCACTGTCTGTCTCTCCCTTCCCCATGACTCTGTGTGTGTATGTTTTACATATTATATTATGTTGGCCTTAGATATGTGTGAGTATTCCTATCCAGTGTGTGTGTGTGTGTATGTGTGTGTGTGTGTGAAGTATGAATGGTGTACAATTTGGTGTGTGTGCACAGACATCTGCGAATAACATTTAACTATAATCCACTGTGTTATCAGACATGGGCTTCAGTTAACTATAATCCACTGTGTTGTCAGACATGGGCTTCATTTTTCTAAGTGTAGGAGCATGCCCAGTATGACCTTCTATATTGAGTGTGTGCATCCATTCCAGGGAGAGTTGGACCCAGTTCAGGGTTTTGTGTGCTACAGCTACACCTAACAACCTGTTTCTACAGGACATCTATAGATAGGTTGCCAATATGGAGACTCAATGGGTGTAAAATATGGGAGATACTGTAACTATTGCTGTCTGTGCTGCTTGTGTAACATGGTTGTTGTAGCATAGATTTTCTGACATATGTACTGTTTTATACTGTGATGTATCATGTCATCAACTACTGACATACATCATTCTTTGCTCAGAGTTATTTACCAGGGAAATACAAGATGAATGAAGATGAGACCAATATTCTGAGGCATATACACTACACATCCTGGAACCCTCCTGCCATTGTGGAGGGGTAGCTACAGACAATAGACTGGTGGTTCTGTGTAAATGGTCCGGCACCTTGGTAGTATGCTGGCTGGGGATCCCCTTTTTATGCTTTTCTCCACTTAATGGAATGGCCATATCCTGCTGTGGACGTATGTCTCAGTTGTACAGATACACCCAGGTTATCCAGAGGCAGTACTCATATATCTGGTCAGTTTACATTCACATTGTGGTATGCAAGCAGTTTTGTGGCTATTCATTCATGGGTTTGCAGTCAGGGGGTAGTATGGGCAGACATTAGAATTTCAGACTTCGCACACTGTATGACATCCATGCTTCTACACCCCCCTCTGTTATTCTCTCCTCTTCCTAACATTATGAAAGCAATATCTCTGAGGTATCCCTATAGTTGGGCCTTTATCCCAGTAGTAGTTATAGCCTGGTCCACAGTTCTTGCAGTAGGACATGGGGAGGCATTCTACTGGCATTTGTCAGCATGGCCTTGCATTTTTTTTCTGTTTACTATGTTAGTTTGTTAGTTAGGATGCCCTGACATTCCATACAATGACACTATGGATGAGGCATGGGTCTTTGCCAGAGGACTGTAGGCCATTTGAGAGTGCTGCAGGGCATCTGTAGCAGGCCAGTGCATTCTGTCACTCATACGTTCCCAGGCTGCAAGCCAGTGGATTACCCTGGGGTGACAGTGGTAAGTGGTTGAGGTGTTCCTGTCAATCCTTCCTGTTCATACTGATCCACAGGTCTGGATGTGGTCAGGTTGCTGCTTACAGCTAGGGACACACCTGCATGGGACACCTATTCAGCATGCAGCATCATGTATGTATTCCCCTACTGAGATGGGTTCATGCTGTACTCATGCCCTACAGCAAGGATATGACCTGTGATAAACCTGTGGCTGATGGTGGGGTGAGCTGGGTGCATGTGTGATATGGAAGCTACTGGCACCTGACTCACAGATATACCTGGGACATTCCCCTTATGCTGCTTTGTGTGTGAACATGGGCAGCCTGTCATTACTTTATAACTGTGCCTTTTGTGGTCTGCCAGTGATTGGCCAGACTAACAGTATTCTATACTAGAGGGACATCTAATGTGATGCTAGCCTCTATGTATAATTTCAAAGTTGTGTGCAGCTGACAGTTATTTTATATGCACTCTGTGTAGGTTACGTCCACCTGTGTACTGTTTCTAGGTATGGGCCCCCATTCATGGCGTGTCCAGCTTTCTGACAGTGACATATATTGACATCCAGACAGTAAGTATGTACAACTGCTGACATGAGTGCACCTGAGAAGCAGTGTGATTGGCACTGCAGTTGTTTGAACATGGCCCGTTCAACAACTGTACTGTACCTAGGCCACTGAGACACAATCATCCAGGCCCACATGCTGACCACTTACAGGCAATATTAAACACAAAACTTACCACATTGACCCCTGCATATTGCACACATGCAGCAATATAGATTGGAACAGCTCTGGCAATCTGTGCTCCAGTGATATTACTCCTCAAACTTACATGTTACTGCATTTCTACATGGGATTGGGGGGGGGGGTGCACACCTGAGGACTTTAAACATTTGCAATGACTGTACTGGTATTTTGGTTACTCTGTTGGCTTCCATTTCATATTGTATTGTGACCTATCATGCAGAAAGGAGGCATAGCAGTAGAGTACACATGTTAGATTTTGATGGCATAAATTTCAGTTTCAGACTTTTTACCCTTCAGAACTAAAATGCAACTGTCAGACCTATTGTAGTATGTGTGTGCAGGTCTGGAGGGGGTCTGTTCACTATTGCCATCATTTGTGGGCCTTAGTCTGGCCTTTCTTTATGGTCATCTACACCTGTCCTGCTGAGTGAGGCTGGTTGTGGGTATGTGACCCTCACTGACATCCATGTGTGTGACCTATTGACACCCACAGTTATTTGGGCCATCACATGTACTGCAGTGGGAGTTGTCACCTTGTGTAGTACTTCCTAGTATGTTGATACCAGTATTTGTTATGGATTTCCTGCTGTCCCATATAGCTGTTAGCTGTCTGCTGCTATCCCATTCCGCCACCCAATTCCCTTGCATGCTTGCAGCCATACCATACATACAACTATCAGAACATACTACTCCATTCAGTAATTAATGAGAAGGGTGACTTACCTTGCTGCTGGGCCAGTACCGAGGATGGTGCTGGAGGGCTGACTATGTCAGATGCACGTAGTACACTCCCTATTCATGGTAAAGCACAGGTAGTGTCATGTTTGTCATCCCTTTTCCTGTATGTGCGAGTCAGAGAGAGGTATCTGTCCCTGGGACTCTACAGTGTCAGTGTGTGTGTGCTATGCATTGCCTCTTTGCCAAGGCCTGGGCATACTGGGCATGCCTCCTTCTGCCTACAGTGGCAGGTTCAAGAAGTTCCTCCTCTGAGTCCCTCTATGCCTGTAATGGCCTTGGCAATGGTGGGGGGCTGTGTGGCCCTGCCCTGTGCTGTTCCTGCTGCAGCTGCTTCCACAAGATCATATTGTGTAGCATGGCACATACTACAAACATTTGTGTACATTTAGCTGGAGAGTACTGCAAGGCTCCACCAGATATGTCAAGGCAGCAGATTCGTGACTTCAGCATCTCAAACACATGCTCTACAATGATCTTGGTTTGTGGGTGTGCCTCATTATGGTGTTCTTGTTCGGGTGTGTGTGCATTTCTGATGGGTGTCATCAGCCACAGCTCCAGTGCATAGCCAGCATCGCCCACTAAATGGCCATATGGGATGTCCCCCCTGGCAAATTCCCTGATACAGCTGTGAGCAATCCCAGACGTGGGAGTTGTGATAGCTTCCAGGGCTGCCAGCACACATGTTCATGATAATGCCCTGAGCATTTCACATGACCTAGCAGTTGATAGAGGTGAAGCCCTTGTGGTTTATGTAGAGCCTACCCCGCTCGCCAGGTGGTGCTTTGATGTGTATGTGCATGCAGTCTATAGCACCAACTACCTCAGGGTTTTCTGCTATATGGTGGAAGAGATGCATACTTCTGATCAATGCCTCACAGCTTCTGGGGAAATATATGTGCTCACTGACATGTGCTGACATGGCATCCAGGAACTGGTGGAGTACCCTGGATGCTGATGCCTGTGAGACCCCCATGATATCCCCAGTTGGTCTTTGGAAGGTACCTGTGGCTAGTACTCTTAAGCCTAGACATACCTTGGTATCTACTGGGATGGGTTCCCCTGTATTCGTTCTGTATATAAGGCATGACCAGCACAGCTCAACGATTTGCTGCAGAATGTCCTTGTCCACCCTATAGCATTGTACTATCTCCAGCTCATGTAGGCCCTGGTAGGTTACCCTGGGTCTGTACACTCTCCTCCTCCTCCTCACTGTGGGTCAGTTGTTAGCATTCTCCTCCTCACCACCCTCAATCTGTAGCACATATTGATGGGGTAAAGCAGCAGCAGCCTCTAACATTTTTAGTTAGTTTTGCCAGTTAAAAATCCCCTGTCTTTGTACACCGGTGGGGTAGAGTTTGTGGGAAAAAACAGTCTGAAAGGTGTTTGCATAGTTTATAGTAGTGCTGGGCTGCTGCATGTGTAATTGGCTGATATATTCCATCTGTTGCCAGCTATGCTAATTTTCCTTAATTGCCTTCCTACTGCTATTTCCCCTTCTAACTTCCTCCCTATTTAAGCCCCAGGACATGACGGGCCTACCCAGTGCTGAAATGTAAACAGTGCTGCCATTTCCTTTTTTTTCTGTTTATGTTTAAAACCTGGTGCGCACCGCCCATACCCATTTAGGCTACGTACACAATGCTCAGGCACATCTGACACACCCCCTTCCTTATTTGTGCTTAGCTAAGGGCAAACATGGGCCACAGAGCTCCAGTGAGCTTACAGCAAGCATGACACACCCCCGTATAAGGTCATCCAGCTCTTAGACTTGTACTGTTGTATTGCTGTACCTACATGGTTAGGTGCAAGCTGACACTTTGAAGAAATATGTGATTCAGTATAACTCCTCTCATTTACATACTCCAGTGTGTAGGTCATTAGTTACTGCACTAAAACGGACCATTTCACCTTGACAACCAGTGCTCCCTGGTATTGTTTACATTCTGCATGCCATAGACTATAAAGGCAAAATGCAGATTTAACTTAAAATTGAGTTTTCCCATTTTTTTTTTTTTTGGCACAATCCCATTTGCATACTGCTGCCCTATGCTTAAACAGCCGAGATCAGCCAAAAAAAAAATAAAGTTTAATTTTCATATTTATTACTCACTTTTTAATGCCAATGGTCTTATATTTGGCCATTGGCATGTCTATTGTGCATAATACATGTGTTTTAATGAGCTGTCATGCCTCTGTTTTGTAATTTGCAGAAATGTACTCAGTTATTTTCTGAATACGTCTCCACTGACACTGTTCTAGCACAGAGTACTGGCAGCTTGTTGAATCACTAAATCACCTCATTTGCATGGTTTTCACCAGCAAATGAGGTGATTTGCATATTTGCCATTTTTCCATGCTAGAACAGTGTAGGGTCACTTGTGCACATGAAAACGGCACTATCCTGAATCGCTCAGCGGACATTTTCCATGCAGGAGCTCCTAAGCTGTTCCTGCATGGAAAAAATAGGCTTCCTGAATCTCAGGGACAGTGTTTGTAGCTCACACATTGAGACACTTTAATCTTTGATTGTAATTTCCAAGCATTTGCTGTTTGCTGATATTCCCTCTTTAGCTTGTTCTCAGATTTTGTCCTTTTATCAGCAGACTGTGGGATTCAATGCATGCTTAATGTACAACTACAGACTTAACTCTTTATCCTGACATAAATCTCTTTCATGTATTATCCAACTATGCTGTGCAATATAGTGTTCCAGGATTTAGTGTCCTAAAATTAGAAAATATGCAGTCTTTATAATCATATGCTAATTATATTTATTTACTATTTTATTTACACATGTGCTTGTTAACTGGATTAGTCCCGCTACACCAGCATCCTTTTTTCAGGCGAGACCTGAGGTGTTATTCAGCTTGACTAAGAGAAATTTGGCTAGGGCATTTGGGACCTTCCTCTAGTGTTTCTTTCTTTTTTTTTTTTTAATAAGTGCTGGGATATTTTATATCCAGTAGAGCTACCACCAGCTCAGGCAAATAGGGCCTTAGTTTAATATCTCATCCCAAGGACATAAGTAGCAGTAGCCAAACACATACCCCTGCAAATATTCAGAGGAGTAGATACTTACAAGTGCCCTCCACTCTGAAAACAAACAACTCCTAACCATCTACATTCCAAAGAAAAGAGCTGGACACTGCCTATACTCTCATGCGACCACCAAGCTCTGGAACTCTCTGCCAACAGAAATTACTACCATTGAGAGCTTTAACAACTTCAAACACACCCTAAAAAAACATTTTTTATGTCATCAGACCTGCCCCTGATCTTTCCCTAACAGGTGAACTCCATTCACTCTCTAGGGCCTTTCCTTTCTATCCCTAAAACAGGAATTTCATCTACTGACCACTAGCAAATTAGACTAAATGAGGTTTGGCTACAAACCAATTTGTCCAGGAACATCTTCAGAAAGGGGATAGATAAATATATTAGTAGGATTTAAAAGGATGAAGGGATGAAAGGATTAAATGGAAGGAAGGATGATTGGGAGGAAATGAGTTAAGGGTGGGGAGGGGCTTAAGGGGTTTAAGCAAGTGTAGCTGGGTAAGGAATCACATTTTGGTGTTAGCTTGCTAAGGCAAGGTTCACCCTTGATGACCTCTGGGTGTTTCTGAAGTACAGGTAGGCCTTGAGGTACAGGTTGGTGACTTACAGAAAGTTGTCATAAAGTAGGAGAGGAATTGTTTTATTGTGGTGAGGTTGATGTTGGATAGCAGGAATCTTGACTGTTTGGAGTGGCTTATAGCCGGGGGGTTGCTGTCTCTTTGAAGAGAGGTGCTGTTGGGGGTGGTGTATTGCAGCCTGAAAGGATTGCTTTGCTTCGAATGGAAGAGCTGGGAGTTGGGGCTGGTCAGTCTGTACCAGGACATCTGGTACCAAGGAAGTAAGGAAGAAGACGAGCAGGCGTCTGTCAGTTATATTGCTAAACCATCAGAATTTGCAGATAAGCATGTTTCTTTGTCCGGGTATGCCAATACAAACAATATATATATATATATATATATATATATATATATATATATATATATGTGTGTGTTTAGGACAAGGATAGGTCATTTTTTGTTTATGTTTTTAGTTATTTTCTAAACAAACTTCTGAGTTAAGACATTTAGGAGGGCAGTGAAGAAAGTTGTGTACTCACAATCACATATAGTTGTTTCCCACGGCTGTGGGGAGCTCCTGCTTTGCAATTAATAATGTTTACATTTCTTCTGTAGTTGTGGGTTGGTTGCATCTGGAAGTGTGTCTTTGGGTATCTTGGAGCAGGTCTCTTGACAGATTCATTGGAATCCTTTCTGCGGCGTCTTATTTGTGGAGGTTTCTTTGTTTCCTAGTCTTGCTTTTGCTGGCTCTCGTTCATGTAATATGAGAGGAAGGAGAAACTAAGTGGAGTCTGCCTGATTCACTGCAGTATAAAGGCAGTCCTAGATGGACAGGCTAGTTAACCCTGGTATTTATTTGATGTTTAAAAAAAAAAAAAAAAAAAAAAAGACAGGGAGAGCAAGATGCAGAAATGCATTTCAGGCAAACGGGTATTTACTCCACTCATGGGTTGTTGTTGGTGTGGTATGTGTCCCTCCCCCCATTGGTGGCTGTCTCCCATCTGTCGCTGTCATGGCATGGATTTACCTTCTCTTGCTCTTCTTCGGTAAAAAAATAAAAATGTTGAAAAGAGTGGAGGAAAGGGGGAAGATGGGGTGTAGTTGTGGGATGAATGATGGACTGGCCTTCTGATGAGATGTTTTTGCAGGCTAGGAGGTTGTCCATGTGTTGGCCGCTCATTGCGCATGCGCAGTGTAGCGGTGATGGCTGTGGGGAGCAGGGTACTGCAGGGCATACCTCTCAACCATCCAAAATTGTAGTAATAACATCAGATTTGTCCCTCTTAGCATTAAACACAAACGTTTGTACCGACAAGGAATTGCAATCCTATACCAGAAAACATAAGAATGTATGCTTACCCTAAACTACTCCAAATAATTGCCATTCACTGCACTATTTTAATTAATTTAGAATGTTGTTGTCAGGAGAACAGAAGGGACATTTTAGCCATATGAAGAAATGGAAGGAGTTGTTAGAGCTAGAGAACTGAATTTAATTTCTAACATTAACTCATTAAAGGTTGCAAAGCATGTAATGTTTTCACGTTAGAGATTTTGGAGAACAATAATATGGCTCAAGGAATTACAAGTGATGAGATGGCTGTTACTGAAGTGATATAAAAATCCATAAAACATCACAATTTTGTAAAATGCATTGCATTAAGACTCACAAATCTCAAGTAGTATATTAAAAAAAAAAAAAATATATATATATATATATATATATATATATATATATATATATATATATATATATATCAAACTGTACAAGGCAACTTTCAGAATTTTCTGCATTAATATTACATTTTGCTGGGCGGCCAGGGTGGTGCAGTGGTTAGTGCTGCCACCTCACAACAAGAGGTTTTCTGGTTCAATCCTCACCTGGGGTGTTTTCTGTGTGTAATCTGCATGTCCTCCCTGTGGTCACATGGGTTTACTCCGGGTGCGCTGTTTTTTTCCCAAAGACATGCTGTAGGTGGATCAGACACACTAAATTGGCCCTAGGTGTCAGTGTGTGCCTCCTGTGGAAGGTTGGGTACCAGGCTGGCAACTCAACACCATAAAACTCCACTGCCAATCATGATCATACAGGGGATCCGCTGTGGCAACCCCTAACCGGGAAAAGCCGAAAGAAGAATACTACATTTTGCTGTAGGCTAGAGGCATTATTTTAGCAAAGCAGTTATTTATGTAAAACAATGCTTGTAGCCCCAGAGCTGTCAGCTGTTTTAAAATATAAAAGGAATTACATAAAGTGATAAAAAAAAAATGGAATGTACATATGAGAAATGAGTCTAGTGTAATTTCATTTATCTGTTTAAGACTTTTGGGTAACAATGGCTCACTTGCAGTTGTTTGGAAGATACATTCTTCTACACAAACAGTAGAAAAAGAAACATTTCTGAATTGCTTGCCTTATAAAATTCATGGCAGTAAGAATGATTACTATTTAATAAAGTCAGTTTATTATAATCAAAATTCTTTCTGTTGTATTTCATTTACTTTTTGATTTTGAAATAAGATTTTTTTTGTGAATGTAGCTCAGATATTCCAGTACACAGTGCATTCATTTTTGTCCACTCACAGTGGAAGTGTGCAACTTATTGTCATATTATAAAGTGGATATAACTGAAAGAATTAAGAAACAAGATGTTCAAGGCACTTTGTCTACAGTCAAATCTTAATGACACTTAAAACAACTAGTAGCTCTGGCCGGTATTATAAGACTGTGTAACACAACAGCTTAGAATTATTACTGACTTGTGTAAAAACAGAAGCATTTACTTTGGACAGTTTGGAAGTGTGGTGAAGGAAGACAAAAGCTGCATCAAACTTGTTTCATGAGGTGGAAGATTACAGATATTTAGACTACTCATTAACTCAAAGGTTACAGCTGTCAGAAAAATGAAAAAAGAAGAGAACTGAACTTACAGTCTGCAAATATGTAAATAAGATCCTGTGCCCCACATATAATGTCACTGCTTAGTGATCATCACATGGCAGTGACAAATCATAGAAAATCAAAGCAGCTGTTTATCTCTGCATAGTAAATGGCTGCAGAGTCCTAGTTACTCAATGAGCAACATGCAGATTACCTTGTCTGTTACCCGTGTAATGTTTTACAACAAAATGCATATAATCACCGTTGTCATAGGAAGGGTTCTATTCTGCATATGAAGGTGGTCAAATGAATAAACAAATTACTTAAAAATACAGCTCATAGAACTACAAAGCTACAAACACTTTAGTACAGATGCACTGTAAGTAGGTCATGACTTAAATGTATCATGCAGTCATAAGTGTTTCCTTATTTACACACTCATTTCAAATGAGTATGTAGGTCAAACATTCAAGATGAAGAAGGGAATTTTGTTTACACATGACTTGTATTGAATCGGACTCTTCTATTCTCTGGTGTTCTGAGGTGAATCAAGGATTGAGTCATTGGGGGACAGCTACTTGAGTTTGCCATGTTTTCATCGTGGGAGCATAATGTTCAGGACCACCCCCCCCCATTTTTTTTAACTACACCAACTTTCAGGTTTGGAATTCATGACAGTGTTTGAAGTACACAATCAGCAGTGAGGGATTTGAGCACCCAGGTTGGTAGTAAGCTGATTTTTGACCACCACATTGCTCTTCTTGTTCGGAAGCTTCCTACATGGCACACCTCATAGGTAAGGGTATCTCATCCAGGGATGGAGAGGTCATAACATCCTTATATTCTTCTGTTATAAAGCTAATTGTGTACAATGCCCCTTTTGGCATGTAGCTTGCTAAGCACATGCAGCTGCCGGAGAGACCCCATAGGTTTTTCACCTGGAGAATTCAAGGCCTTGTTGGGTACAGGTTTCAGTTATAGCCTTTGTGGTGAAGTAGGGGTCATAGTGTTAAGTCTGATGCATACATATAAAGCATAGAGTTGAAGCTAATTTTTGTTTACTTTTGAAAGGCATGTTGGTTAATTTGTTTTCTTTTGCAGATTGTGAGGTATGGAAATGGAGCAGGCATCGGTGGGCGACCTGAAGAAAAGGTGTTTGAAAGGTGATTGAGATGGTTTCAATGCATGTCCCGGTAGTTTGGGTGGTGCACAGAGGTCACAGATGCAAGTTCTCAAAATGAACAATGGTTAGTGCCCTGATGAAAACAGTATCGAATGGTAATGGATTTTGCTTGCAGGAATGTTATGGTGTTGGAATGGTGCACAATGAAGTTGCAGGTACTCAGTCTGTGTGGGTCATTATGGCACATCCAAGTTGGAGGTAGTGTAGGGGTAAGTAGAGGTGTAGGTAGGTGGGGACACAGTAATGCAGGGCTGGGGATTGTTTGGGGAGTATGAGGGGTTTGTCACAGAGGGGTTGGAGTGCTGCATGTTAAGATTGCAGGTAATACTACATTAGTAAGGGCTTCTTATGGCATGTCAGAGACTTTGTGGCTTGTGAGTAGCATGGAAATAAGTGAGAATGAGGTGCATGAGGGGCAGAATAAAGCAGGTTTGGGGCTTCTTTATGTGAGGGTGGTGGTTTTCTATAGGTGTGGTAGAGTGATAATTACATGAAGTTGGAACTCATGTTGAGGGCATGGTAGTTGAGATGCACACTTGAGAAGGTTAAGTAACTTAACTACATCTTGGTCAGATGTTCAGTTTTAGATGGTGGAGTAGATAGAGTGAAGATGGAAAGAATTTGGTTATGGGCAAATAGAGGTTTTGTTGTGGGGTGGATTTAGCTGAGGGTACTGTAGTTACATGGGTGACTTGGTTACCTGGATTTACTGAATATTGATTGGTGGTTTATCGGTCAAGGGTTGAAGTAGGTTGATATCTGGGAAGTTTGACAGGCTCTATTTATTAAGATAGGCTTCTGTTGCAGGGGTTTGTGTTGGGAGATGGAGTTAAACGGGATTATAGTTTATGTGGCTCTTTATGTGATGGAGGTATTTTAGTCATTCAGAAGGCGGTTTGTTGGTCCGCAAATGCTAGACGGGTTATTATATTTTCTGCTTAGATTGCATAGTGGGACTTTGGGAAGGAAATTTCAATTTTTGTTATTGCATATAGGATATGGTACACCAAATGATGTTTTGCTTGGTCTCCTTTTATGGGTTGTTAGGTCTGACAAATTTCAGGATAAGGGAGGGGGATCAACCTGGTCAGGCTGGTGGGCAGAGAAGAGGGACAGGCTTGCCCTCTTCTGCTCACACTCTGGTGTTTGGATGCTTCATTTCAATGAGTTGGGAGAGGAAAGTGAGCAGTTGGAGGCAGCTTGATAAATAAGCAAGTGGAGGTAAGGACGTTGTTTATTTGGTTGGAGGTGTAATTTAATAAATGGTATATGAAGTGAGCTGTTGGATGCTGCTTCATAAGTAAAGTAAGTGAGTGAAGGTATGGACGCTGCTTACTGGGTCAGAATGAATAAGGTCACACTGTCCTGATTAACATTTCATGGATGTTTATGCTATAATTAAAATCAACAATACTATGTTCATTGTAATTAATAAATATTGATTATCAAAGTTATGTTATGGAAGTTAATAAAGGTCATCAAATGTTATTCGGTGTGATGTGTTTATTGAAGTGGACCAGGACAAATGAGGTTTGGCTACAAACCAATTTGTCCAGGAACATCTTCAGAAGGGGGATAGATAAATATATTAGTGGGATTTAAACAGATGGGGGAGATGAAATGCAAGGAAGGATGATTGGGAGGAAATGAGGTAAGGGTGGGGAGGGGCTTAAGGGTTTTAGGCAAGTGTAGCTGGATAAGGAATCACATTTTGGTGTGAACTGCTACCCACCATCCCTCCCTATTTTTGGTGGATTGGTGGGGATTGTGGGTAATTTATTAATCCGGGTAGTGTGGAGAAGAGGGACAGTATTGTCCTCTTCTGTTCCCTCTCTGATGTTTGGATGTTTCATTTCAATGATTTGGGAGAGGAAAGTGAGCAGTTGGAGGCTGCTTGATAAATAAGCAAACAAAGGTAAGGACGTTTCTTATTTGGTTGGAGGTGTAATTCAATAAATGGTATATAAAGTGAGTTGTTGGACGCTGCTTCATAAGTAAAGTAAGTGAGTAGAGGTATGGATGCTGCTTACTGGGTCAGGATGAGTAAGGTCACGCTACTCTGTCCTGACATCATTGGTTGGATGTGTAATTCAATAAATGGGATATGAAGTGAGTTGGATGCTCCTTCATAAGTAAAGTAAGTGAGTGGAGGTATGGACATCGCTTACTGGGTTAGGATGAATAAGGTCACACTGTCCTGATTAACATTTCATAGATGTTTATGCTGTGATTAAAATCAAAAATACTATGTTTGTTGTAATTAATAAATATTGATTATCAAAGTTATGTTATGGAAGTTTAATAAAGGTCGTCAAATGTCATTCGGTCTGATGTGTTTATTGAAGTGGACCAGGACAACAGACTTTCCATATTTAATGGGCCGATTTCACGAAGGCTTGCATGGAGTCTAAGAGTAGAGTAAGACTCCAGACAGCCAGTATGTCTGCCGAGCGATCCAGGAACAGCCGGCAGGGGCGTGCATGAGAGCTCCTAAGACTACCCTTGCACGGACAGTGTTATGTTATGCAAATTACCTCATTTGCTGCTGAAAGCTATGCAAATGAGGTAAATTTGCGATCCAGGAAACACTAACCTGTCCGAGTAAGAGTAGTGTTATTTGCATAAATGTACTTCGTTGGTAACGGAGTACTGCTCTGCAATTAGCAAAATGGAGCTATAACAGCTCCAAATAAAGGATGCACCCAGTTGAAGAAGCATGCCAACGGCCAAATATAAGGCCATTGGCATTTTTATCCTTTGCAAAATAATAAAAAATATTTTTTTTCCCCGATCACCAATGTTTAAGCGTAGCACAGCGCCGTGCAAACGTGTGGCGCTCTAAAAACCAGAAAAAAATAAAAGCCAAAAATAGGCATTTTATTAAAAATATTCATCTGCCATGCAGGTGAATGGCAGGCTGAAGACAACATGGCTACTGAGTACTGGTTGCTAAGGGGGGAAGCTCTGTCTGAGAGATGTAACCAAGCATTACTAGACAATCCTATGCAAATGAGGATAAGGATAGTGAATCCCAATTTTGCCTGCCATGTGAACCATGTCCCTAGAGTGTAAGAGTAGGATTAGGGGAGTAACAGAGTAAAAAATAGGTGACATCATGAGGTGGTATGTATCAAAGACTGTAAGCTTATTGGAGCAGAGTGGCATGTGTTTGCTGTAAGTGTCTCAGGACTGGAAGAGGCATGTCTACACTTGTCTTAACTGAAACTCAGAAACCGAAGGTGTATGCCGTGGATATCACCAAAGTTTCTTGCAAAGATGCTTACACTGTGTGCGCGCGTGTGCGCCCCTGTAAACCCGTCTAAGCCTGTGTGCGCATGTGTGCACCCGTGTAAGCTGATAAGGCTGTCTAAGCCTGTGTGCACGCATGTGTACCCGCCTAAGCCTGTGTAAGCCTGTGTGCGTGCGTGTGCACTCGTGTGTACGTGTTTGTGCTTGTTTATGCGTCGCTGCCCCCTGTGGAAACAGAAAGGGAAAGGGAAGGAAAAGAAGTAGTAGGAAGTTAACCAAGGAGAACTAGCAGAGCTGCCAGGTGAAATCAATCAGAATCTGCCAATTACACAGGCAGTCCACTAGCCCAGCCCAGCACTTAAAACTCCACAAACAACATTCCCCATGTTTTTCTCAGAAACACTGCAACACTGCAGTCTACAAAGAGAAGTGAAAACTTAAAAAGCTTAACTGAGACAAAAAAAGGTTAGGGGCTGCCATTGCTATTATAAGGCACCATGTGCAAGATGCTGAGGGTGGTGCCATTGTGAATGCTGCTGAGCAACCCACAGTGAGGAAACGGAGAAGAGTGTACAGACCCAGGGTAACCTCCAGGGGCTACATGAGCTGGAGATAGTGGAGGGCTATAGAGTGGACAGAGACCTCCTGCAGCAAATTGTTGATCTGTGCAGGCCATGCCTCACACACAGAACCAACAGAGGAGAACCTATCCCAGTGGAAACCAAGGTATGTGTTGGCCTAAGAATACTAGCAACAGGCACCTTCCAGAGACCAACTGGTGATATGATGGGGATTTCACGGGCATCAACATGCAGGGTACTGCACCAGTTCTTGAATGCCATGTCAGCACATGTTGGTGATCGTGTATATTTCCCCAATTCCTGTGAGGTATTGGCCAGCAATATGCGTCTCTTCCAGCAAATAGCGGAATACCCTGAGGTAGCAGGTGCAATTGACTGCACGCACATACACATCAAAGCACCAGCCAGTGAGCGGGGTAGGGCCTACATCAACCACAAGGGCTTCCACTCCATCAACTGCCAGGTTGTGTGCGATGCCCAGGGCATAATACTGGATGTGTGTGCTGGCTACCCTGGAAGCTACCATGATTCCCATATCTAGCATCTGACGCAGCTGTACCAGACAATTGCCAATGGGGACATCCCTGACGGTCACCTAGTGGGGGATGCTGGATACGCACTGGAGCTGTGGCTGATGCCACCCATCAGAAATGCACACACACCTGAACAAGAACTCCATAATGAGGCACACGCAGAAACACAAAATGTAATCGAGCGTGTGTTTGGGATGCTCAAGTCATGGTTCCAGTGCCCGGACACATCTGGTGGAGCCTTGCAGTACTCACCAACTACATGTACCCAAATTGTCATGGCATGTGCCATGCTACACAATATGATCCTGCAAAAACAGCTGCTGCAGGAACAGCATGGGGCAGGGCCAAACAGCCCCCCACCATTGCCAAGGCCTGCACAGGCACAGTGTGTCTCAGAGGAGGAACAACCTGAGCCTGCCCCAGTACGCAGAAGGAGGTGTGCTCAGTATGCCTTGGCCTTGGCAAAGAGGCAACACATAGCACATACACTGGCTCAGTAGGAACCCTGGAAATGATACCTCTCTCTGACTCGCATATAAAATAAAAGGGATGCCTAACTTGACACTACCTGTTTCCAAACTTGTATAGGGAGTGTAGTATGTGCATCCGACATAAGCAGCCCTGCAGCACCACCTGAGGCATGACTGCCATGTTTTAAGCAATATAAAGTGGTGCTAAGCAGATTTTACCAATATTTAGTATATGTAAACAAAATTGCCCATGCTAACTAGTGCAATGTCAGGCAGCGTTGAGCAATGTTGGGCAAGGTCGGGCAAAGTTGAGCAAAGACAGGTAAACATGCTCATATTAGCTTTACTGTCCCTTAAGCAGTCTGGTCTGCCCAGCATGAAAATAAAAAGCAGTGACAGGGCTTGAACCCAGGATACTGTGCACTATAGTCACAGTACTGAACCACTAAGCCTTGATAGCATTTCAGTAGCACAGACACAGCAGGATACGTGTACACTAATGCAAACACAAAGAATTGCTGTAACATGCCCCTTAAAGGGGCATATGGGTAACCTCACCCTCAGGCCTATGCAGACTATGCAGAAAGAGAACATCAGGCCAGGCGTTGTGATGTGGGTTGTGTAGGCTATGAAGTTGCAATCTAATATACATGGCATTGGACACTAAGAAGTGTAGTACAGTAGTATGCCTCAAGCCAGTACAATAGGCAACATTATAGACTGAAATGATGTACCGTACATAGCAGTGCAGGCATAACAAATGTGTATAAGTGTCAGGAGAACCCCTCATCCTATGTACACCCACAGTAACAATCAAGTGTGCCCCCGGGTAGAGATGTACAAAGAATAGCTGTCCCCCCTGTATGTAGAAATGTTGATAAGTCTACGCAAAGTGTCTCATGGAAGCCCTGCAGGCACAGCATGATCCCTGTTGATCTATGACACAAAGGTGAGGCCTGCTGTAAAAATACAACTTGATTTTCCATACACATATAGTATAAATGTCTATACCGGGCGTGCTCACACACTCCAACAAATGTAGTGGATTTCATTCAGCATCACACTGAAAGGTCATACCGGGCATGCTCACACACACAAATAAACAAAGCAAATGTCAGGCAACAACATACTGAAAGGTCATACTGGGCATGCTCACACACTTATGCCAAATACGGAGGTGATAATAAGGGATCTATGGACAAATGTGAATAGACATCTCTACTTCCAGAAACACATTCACAAAGTTGTCAGAAAATCATGCTATGTGTTCACACAAACTGCCAAGGTCTGTGCATGTAGGTCAAAGGAGGTTCCCACTACTCATCCGTCATCAGACCCATCAGAGAGTACCAAAACACACTTGCAATGAATCTGACTAGGCATGTTCAGCAGCCAGAAAGACCACTGAAGTACCCTCACAAGAGGATTACTGGCCTCAAACAAGACTGAATGTAACCCAATCTGTACTCTGTTGCATACTGTCTACTCAGGAGATCTCTGCCCAACAGACAGGTCCATGTCATGGTTACACTCATATCTGTTCTGAGTTACAGCTGAATGGCACGAAATATACAGACCCAACTGATATTGCCAACATCCTGGCAGATAGGATCAGTGTTAACTTTACCCCCTCTCACCCATGAAAGAGCACATCTCTATAATGGAAGACTGCAACGTTGCTGTCATCACGGCTGCACAGGTAAATAACACTCTCCAAAGCCAGTATCACAGCAGCCATGGGGCCAGATAACTTCACAGGGTGTGTTCCACACAAACCACAGAACGAACAGGCACCACACTGATGTACCATGTGCAGTCATAGCCTCACCTCATGCTTTGTGCCTGCTGAATGGTGCACAGTGATGGTTATCCCACTACACAAGGGTGGAGACACCACAGACCCCAGGAACTAGCTCCCCATTAGCCTGATGAGCCTGCTCCTCAAGGCCATGGAATGTATCATCATACAACATATAAACAATTACATTGATAATCCCCAAACCCTGACCACAACCATGTTGGGTTTGTAAAATGCAGATCATGTCTCCTAAACATGATAGCTGACATTGAAGCAGTCAACAGAACCGTAGACAAGGGTAAGGTGATTCACACAGCCTATGTTGATCCTGCCACAGCGTACAACACCACCCCACACTCTGGAAATATAGAGAAACCAACTAAACTAGGTATAAATTGCTATGTCACAAGATGGGTTGCCAACAGGCCTACTGACAGAACACACACTGTGAAAGTAGCAGACTCCAAGTATGACTTTGGACCAGTGACAAGTACAGTACCACAAGGTCCAGTCCTGTGTCTTGTCCTGTTTAGTATCTACTTCCCTGAAGTAAACTTTAACATGGAAGGTCTGTGACTACTGAAGTTTCCAGAGGACTGCAAACTAGGAGCCATAATTGTACACACTAAAGATGTGGACATCCTACAAAAGGGCCTCACTGAGACAGATGGCTGTTGTCAAAGCCATGGGCTCTAGCTCAATGCCAAAAGGTGCTTTGTCATCCCCTTTGTTAAAAACTCTGTAGCCAAGAACTACAACATAGGCGGTAGTATACTTAACACTGAAAGTGTGACAAAAGACCTTGGGCCACAGGCGGACAGTGGACACAACTGTGATAATCACATCCCCAGAGTAGTCAGGAAACCCTGCTATGTGGCACACCTCATCACAAAATGTGTCTCATGCAGAATAGAAGAGGACATTGTTCCCCACTACTCATCACTCACTAGAACTATAATAGAGTACAATGCCACTTTTGCTATGTACCTCACAAGACAACTACAACAACTGGAAAGCCTGCAGCAATACCTCACAAAGAGCATTAGCGGCCTAAATACATGCCATACACAGACCGTCTCAAAATGCTCCATCTGTACTCCCGTGCATATCGCCTACTCAGATGTGTTCACTGCCTAACATACAAAGCTATGTCAAACGCAGAGGTGTTGGACATGCTCCACGTAAAACACTCACAATCCCTCTGACCTTCGGACCCAAAACCACGAGTGAAATACAAAAGGAAGGGGTGTACCCATTTACCTTATGGATACCCATTTACCTTATGGATACCCACACCTTCAGGTTAGTGGCACAGCATGAGGCCTTGGAGACCATGCAATTGCAACTAATATTGGGCAAAGCTGCTCATCAGATTGTAGCCTGCTACAGATCACCTACCTTGTCTCAGGAACCTCATTCAGTATTCCTGAAAACAGTGGAAAATATAAAGGTCCTATCAAACACCATTATATGAGATGATGACAACTACCCAAACATTGAGTGGGAGAATTACTCGTGTACAACGTCCTTTGCCCAATGTCTCCTAGAGTTTAAAAACTTTAACACCCTGGAACAGCTGGTCACCATGCCCACTAGAGGTGACACCATACTGGACATGATTATCACCAACATGGGGTTCCAGTGTTCCACAACAGAGATAAAACTCTTGCTGGTAATATCAAATCATAAAGTAATCACACTGGATATCCACATCCCGCCCCCCACCCAGTCAATGAAATTACTGTGAAGACATTTACAAAAGCAAACTGCACACGTCCCAAGACCAAAGTGGAAAGTTCCAAAGCCCTCATGCGATAGGATAATGGTATACAATCTGCCAAATCATTTACAAGTGCATCCTATGAGCATCTACAGGGATGCATGGATCGAGACATCACAAATAAAACCAAGATGCACTCCTCCAAAAACAAGAAAACAATCTGGTGGTCGTTGCCCATAAATAAGCTAAACAACAGAAGGAGGAAACTAACACCTGATAGAGCCAACTTCACTAAAGGAAAGGCATCACTGATCATTATTAGAAAGAAACAATGATCGCTCATAAAATAATTCAAGGACAGTTTCTAAAGACAAATCACCAAGGAATGTAAGAATAACAACCACAAAGCCTGCGGTAGCTATACAAGACATGTAAGTGTCAACTTCCAAATATGCTGTCAGCTACTGACAAATGGCAAGAAATACACTGAACCAGCTTTCATTGCCCACATCCTGGGGGACAAGTTCAGTGTAAACTTTCCCCCATCACCCCCAAAAGGGCCTGTGTCCATCACAGAAGGATGCAGAGCCCCAGACTTCATGGACATGCAGGTAAAGACAGCCCCTCCAAAGCCAAGAACACAGCATCAATGGGACTGGATGGTGTCCCAGGCTACGTCTTACACTAGGCCCAAAAGGAACTACACCCTCACCTACATTCACTGCCCAGACTCAATCGTACTACAGACTATGTACCCAAAGAATGGCATACACTAACAGTCATCCAGCTCCACAAAGGGGGTGCCACTATAAAAAACCTGGAAAACATTGCCCTATATGTCTACTCAGCCTGGTCTATGAAGCTATTGAGCAAATTATCATGGAACCCATAAACAGAGACATTGGGGACCTCCAGACACTGGACTCTACACAACCTTGCCTTGTTAAAGGCAGATCCTGCCTCATAAACATAATTGACTTATTTCAGTCACCAAGGACATAGATGGAGGTGAAAGTAGTCCACACAGCCCACCTGGACCTCACTAAGGACTTATTACACCATTCCCCACTCTGTCATCATGGACACACTTACCAGCTTAACATTAACAGCTATGTCACAGAATGGGTGGCCAAGTGGCTCACAGATCAAACACACATGTTCAGAGTTGCGTGTGCCATGTCCGACTCTAAGCCAGTCACAAATGGCATCCCACAGGTCTTGGTCCTGGGACCCCACCTGTTCAGTAGACACTGCTCAGAGGTACAGGCAAGCACGGGAGGAGTATGGCTAAACAGGTTTGCAGATGACTGCTAACTGTGGTCCATAATCGACTCTATGACTGACACACACATCCTCCAGAAGGTGCTTACAGAGACAGATACCTGGTGTCAAAACAATGCCCCAAGCAGAATGCCAAAGAATGCATAGTCATCCCCTTTGGCTAAAACAAAGTGCAAACTAATTACCACATAGGTGGTACTCCAGTATGTACAGAGAAAGTCATGAAGGCCTAGGGGACACAGTTAGATAGTAAACTTTCCTTTGATGATCACATGGCCAAAGTGTTTAGACATTCCTTCTATGTAGCCCATCCAATGTCACCTAATGTAACTCACTTTGTCTAGTCTGATGATATCACCCATCCTACAAATATACCTGTGGAAAGTAGAGCTCACAGTAGTGTGTATAGTGTGTCCTGTAAATGCGTACACCTGTAGTATCATAGACCAGTTAGGTAGGGGTTTGAATCCTGCACTTAACAAGTGTGTGTCTGTGTGTGATCTCCTTGGAGAGGAGCAACCCTTGTGGAGAGTAGTAAAACACCTTAAAAGTGGTATACTAATCTTGGTCAAGTCTGATGATGTCACCATCCTACAAATATACCTGTGGAAAAGTGAACTCACAGTAATGTGTATAGTGTGTTGTGTAAATGCGTATACCTATAGTATCATAAACTAGTTAGGTAGGAGTTTGAATCCTGCACTTGACAAGTGTGTGTGTCTGTTTGTGTGTGATCTCTTTAGAGAGGAGCAACCTTTTTGGAGAGTACTCAAACACCTTAAAAGTGGTATACTAATCTTTGTCAGGTTTGATGATGTCACCATCCTACAAATATACCTGTGGAAAAGAGAACTCATAGTAATTTGTATAGCGTGTCATGTAACTGTGTACTCCTATAGTATCATTAAACCAGTTAGGTAGGGGTTTGAATCCTGCACTTGATAAGTGTGTTTGTGTCTGATCTCCTTGGAGAGGAGCAACCTTTTTGGAGAGTACTCAAACACCTCAAAAGTGGTATACTAAACTTTGTCAGGTCTGATGATGTCACCATCCTACAAATTTACCTGTGGAAAAGAGAACTCACAATAATGTGTCTAGCGCATCGTGTAAATGCGTACTCCTGTAGTATCATAAACCAGTTAGGTAAGAGTTTGAATCCTGCACTGTGTGTGTGTGTGTGTGTGTGTGTGTGTGTGTGTGTGTGACACTGTTGGTCAATGTGTTGTGGGTTTTGCTTTTACTACTGTATGACATATCAGTATGACAACAGTAAGTGCATTGCACATGTGAGATAGCTGTGTGGCAAATACATATACGTACATGTGACTTCAATTATTGCATGTGTGGGAACCCTGCTTTCTCCAAGAACACATCTGTCATCTTTTCCAGAGTGTGCTGCTGCTTTCCAGACCTTAGGTCACATCTGTATGCTTGTGACAAGGCCAGCCACTGCAGTGATCCCTGGCCTAGGTCAACCGTGTCACACACACTCATTACGGTTTCTATACAATTGTGTGAGTGAGGGTTTATGGCTGAGGTATATGTCAGACCTGTTCAAATGCAGCAAAGTCTGTCAATAATGGCTATTCATTATAGGTGTACAACAACCTTTGTGGATATGCATGCAGACCCCTTATTGCTTATGTGATCCACCGAGGGATTTAAAAATACCTTTGGAAATGTGATTATCAAAGGAGAGATGACGTGCCACTTGGTTGCATGTACACATCGGTACCTGTTCTTCATGTTGGTGGCTACTACCTATGTGGTACTGTGGGGATACTATGTTCCGTAAAGGTGGATGACTATGCTTTGGTTGGCTTATAGCTTTACAGCATGGGTTTGACAACAGGGATCTGTCTGTGTGATACCCTTGTGGAGGATGTGTGTGTCATCTGGGGAATGCATTATAGGCCACAGTATGCATTACCAGATGTGGACGGACATATCCCTACTGTGATTGCTTGTACCTAAGAGAGCTATATGCCAAACAGGAGTAGTTTCAGTAATGGATGCAGGTGAGTACCTGAAGGATCCAAATGTTACTGTGTGTCCTACATTTGTGTGTCAGTTGTCAAAACATCATCTAACAATTCGTTATGGTCAGGCTGTCAAAGTTATGTATACTACCAGAATGCAAAACAATGACAGATAGTAACAGTATCACCCACAGCACAGTATCAAACCATGTCATACACACATGTGTAGTCAAGTTCCGAAATGTGTGTAGTACAATGCATACTGGCCACCAATAGAAACTATGGGGTGTTACTGTGTAATACAGGGCATGTCACCCTGCCCATGTGTCCACTATGCACGTACATGCAGACAGTGCACCTCCACCATGTTCACAAATGTACACCTGCAAATCTGTGCCACACACATCCCACACATACTGTCCACTTTCTAACACATGCTGCCAATACTACACACATCAGCCAAGTGGCACGTGGGTGGACAATACGCTATTGGAACTAACCTTGGCATAAACATTACTACATTGACAATCATAGCTTAAATGCCTCATGTCTGCTCAGCTACACCTTCAAGCACATCATTACACTCTACTGCTGACAGCATGCTAACATTGCTATACTGCTATAAAGTCACCCTGTGCATCAGCACCATGGTAGCCTGTTCCTGCATCAATGTTACAAATGACAAGAGGTGGCACAGGTTTCATCATATGCACAGGGTGTGTTGTTGGTTTGCCAGAGGCCTACAGTGAGCCATACAATCGACATGTATGTGTGTGTGTGTGTGTGTGAGGGCCAAGAGTACTGGTATGGGCCAATGTTGATGTAATGTGTGCAGGTATGTGTTAGCCCTAGGTGTCTTGTTTGTGTGTGTGTGTGTGTGTGTGTGTGTGTGTGTGTGTGTGTGCCTGCATGCACACAGTTCCACCATGTGGCTGCCATATATGGGTATTTGTGGGACAGCCACAGACTGTACCTGCCAGGCTTTACAGATCACTGTCTCTGGCCAGGGATACGGTCCCTGTGCCTGGCAGAGGTGCTACTGACACTATCAAGTACTAAGCCAGACTGGGTACTATCCCCAGAGGTAGATGGATGTACACTGGACCCAGGTCCCTGCTGGGACTGTCCAAAGCCACGTGCACGTGGTCTTCTAGGACAGTCTATGGACAGCCCACCCCCAACATTGCTGGGGCTGGTACTGGCACTGCGGGAGCAGCTGTGACTTGAGGGATGTTCGTGGCAACTGCCAGCTGCTGATGTTGCTGGCATACGTCCACATCGATGACTCAACCGTCCCGCACTGTCCTGACACATGGACATGACATTGCAGAGGACATCTAATGTCTCACCCCAGCGTCTATCAGTGACCTCAGTGTAATGATGGATGGCACCTGCTAGGTCATGGATACTGTCAATTACAGCGGTGTTATGTGCCCTCTGTGCCCTTAGTCCCTGTCCAGTGTATTGTTCCATATGTGCCTGTGCTTCCATGACAACCTGGAACATGCATGAGGTTGTAAGACCTGTGGCACGTCTGCCAGTGGCATGATGAGCAGCAGTGCTCCGACGAGAACCCCTGGACATCTGCCTATGTGGTACACTTCCAGACATCTGGGTATGGCTGCTGTGTCGGGATGCATGTGCCATAGATACCACACTGTCCTGGCCAATGCTGGCTGTACGCTGTCCCTCAGCTAAGGGCATTGGTGATGGATGTATTGGCAGTATGACTGTGTGCATGGATGGGGTGGACACTTGTGTATTGTCGATTGGTGGCCCAACGACAGACCCTGGCAAACATGCCTGTGCCTCAACACACCTATCATCATTATCACTATTATGCTCAGTGACATCAGTTTCCCTGCTGCAGTGAACCAGCCCAAACTCAGCACCTGTGAGAGGAAGACAGGAAACACACTTTACGACCTGTATATGATGTCGGCACACATGCACACAAATACACACCTCACTAAAACAGACACACACACACACCACCAGCAATCCAGAACATACTCAATAGCGTGTGATGGTGGGGTACAGTATCACAAGCCAAACATTTATATCAAACGTGTCAGCATGCAGGACGTGTGTTGCTCAACAGCATGCAGTGTGAGTGTAGACAGCCCTTGCTAATAACAGTATACATGGCTTTGATGCATGTGTGTTATTGTTCAGTGATTGGCCTCACGCTGGAACGCAATGTGTACATGGACACAACATTGCTGTACAAGTATTAAAAGCTTTGCAATGTCCTGTGCACCATCACTCACAGGTGTACATACCATGGCTGGATGTGTATCTGTGTGTCACATAGATATCCATTTCTGATTAGAACATCTGTGTCTTTAGCAGATAATTGTGGACACAGGTTTATCACATGCATGCTATGTATACACACAGGATGAGTGATGCATGTATACCTGATGGAATACCATTGCTCAATATTGCCATTGTACAGTGGTTATGGTGAGTGTAGGACATATTGTGGACATGCCAGTGCCAGCCATGACATGGCATGCTACAACACAACTGCAACATTAAACATCACACATACACAATGTGTGTCATGTGACCTATACACTCAATAGCATTACAAGACATATGTGTGTCACTTTGTACAAATGGTGATTGCTATGCATAATGTGTATAGGTGCATATGTTTGCACACACACAACATTGAGGTGCATAGCAATTAATGATATGTGTAGTACTGTGGCCACTGTAACTGGATGGGGTGTAGTACCATGAGCCATCATCATGCAGCATCATGTGGTCACTCAAGGCTACTAATGTGTGCCAGACTGGCACATAGCATGCTGTAGCTGAACTGCAGTACCATGGCTACATTCACCATTTCACAGCCAGCTGTTACATGGGTTTGTAAGGTGCCCAATAGAGGGCATTGCCTAACATGAATGTGTTATGTGTTGAAGAGTGTTGCACAGCCACATGAGAGGCCTCTACCCCTCAGGTATATTATGTGTGCTGGGTGGATGACATTTGGGATACTGGAGTATGACCTTACAGTGGGTGTCTGAATATGCCATGTGTAGCATGTTAACGTGTACTGCGTATGACACAGTTGTGTATGTTGTGTGCATGTGTATCGACTATGCCTATCCAATGTCCATTACAGTGTTGCCACAATTGCGTGGGATGCTTTGTGTATTGCATGTGTTTGAGGCAGCTACTCACATTACTGAGATGTGCATAGTCTCACAGCAAACATGCACAGCATGCATTATGCGCAGGTGTGTGACGTTTACATGGCCTACAAGAGCAGGGCGCAGGCACGCTCGACGAGCAGAGGCAGAGGCAAAAGAAAGTTGTCAGGAGAAATCCAGGAATCAAGGAGAAAGACAAGGAGTTGAACACTTTGTTTTTTAATTTAACATCTAGAGAATTCACTGACGATGAACAATTCATTCTTAATAGAGGACTTTCTTTTATTCCTTCCAGAGGAAGCGAACTTTCAGATACTCTGATAGCACTTCATCTGTTTACGAGAAAACTAGCTCTTAAGGTATTGTTTAAAGATTTTGTGGACAATAATCTAGCATATAAGTCGCAAGCTTGTAAAAGGAAAAGTTCCTTTATACCTCCAATGCCTAATTTGGTAGAATGTTTCCAGCGTTCATGTGAACATGATTTTTATTTATACTATAAAGAGAAGAAGCATAAAAATCTTTATGTTAATTTAAATGCATCACAAAAACGCTGCCTTGAGCGACTTTGTAATAATGATGAAATAGTGTTTAAACCAGCGGATAAGGGAGGGGGAGTGGTTGCCATGGATGCTCCATTTTATAAGGAATTAATGGATGAAATGCTGAGCGATGATTCAGCTTACAGGCAAATAGATAGATCACAAGTGGAGTCCATTATAATGGGTGTGCATGACACAGTGTATGACTTACTAATGACTAGATGCATAGATAAATGCCTCTATGATTTTTTGATAACGGATTCTCCGCTGATTCCTCTCATTAAAGGGCTCCCGAAAATGCATAAAGGGGTAGATCCACCTCCTTTACGCCCTATAGTGTCTGGAAGACACTGGGTGACAGGGAATGCCTCTTTGTTTGTACAATCTAAATTAGGTCCTTTAGTTAATTTAGTTCCTACCATTTTGAAGGATTCATATGGATTGTTACAAGACCTGAAACAAGATTCATTATGTGAGCATCTGAAGAATGATACACTAATGGTCACACTAGATATCAAGAACTTATTTACTAGTATTCCTAATGATTTTGGTCTTGAAGCCATAAGAGACTGCCTGCATGAACATAGCATCTTAGAAAATAATGACCAAATGACAGTTTGTACTTTATTGGACCTAATATTGAATAATAATATCTTCTTGTTCCATGATAAAATATATAAGCAAATATGGGGGGTAGCCATGGGCACCCCCTGTGCTAATGCTTATGCTAATTTGGCAATTTATCAGTGGGAAAAGAAATATATTTTTGACAATGAGAGATTTAAAAATATTATTTTGTACAGGCGTTTTGTGGATGACATCCTTTTGTTTTGGAACAGCGACGAAGATTCGCTGCATGAGTTTGTAGACTTTATGGAGTCTACAACTACTTTTTTAAGATTCACCTATGAGTATTCTATTCATAGGGTGGATTTTCTAGATATTACCATTCTCAAGGATGATCATAATAATATAACCACATCGCTATACTGGAAGCCATGCTGGAGAAATGGCATTCTCCATTTTGACAGCATGCACCCTAGGCACATTTTTCGGAATGTGATAAAGAGTCAAATGACTAGAGTGTCCAGATTATGTAGCAAACAGGAGGACATTTTACATTTTTCGAAAGTTCAGAAAGCTTGTTTTATGGATAGGGGCTATCCACCATCATTGGTGAATGACTTAGCACCTACTGCCCCAGGGACCCCAAGATTAAATAATAAAAAGGGGGGTTCTAACTATTACTCTGGGAGGAGCAAGAGGAAGCTACCAGTTGATATCAAATATACAAATGATGTGAATCATATTAAGAATATTATAATTAATAACTGGAAGATTTTGCTTCTAGATTCTGACTTATCCATAATAGTGGGAGACAAGCCAGTTTTTAGATTTAGCAATTGTCTAAATCTTAAAAGATTATTATGCAATGAAAAAATGAAGCTTCAAGAACAAGATATCAGAGCAAGATACAAACAAGGCACATATCCATGTAGGAAATGCTGTATATGTAAGCATATATCTACAATCCAGACATTTGAAGTTCCAGGCATAGGGATAGCCTTTGAGCCAAAATTCTATGCCACTTGTGATACCAGCAATGTCATATACTTAGCTACATGTGATGCATGCGAAGCATACTATGTAGGTATGACTTCACGTAGATTTAAAGATCGCGTATACAACCACGTATATGACATCAGAAAGGGGAACATCACCAACGTTTTAGCAAGACATTGCCAGCAGTTTCCCCGACATACATTTAAATATAGGGTAATACAAGTAATACATCAGAATAGAAGAGAGGGTGACCTTTTAGGCACCCTTGAACTTAATGAATTAAAATGGAATTTAAACTTTAGAGCCCACATAGAGCCTGGCCTGAATTCATCACTCAGCATTAGACCGGCTTTATTGGGTAATTTGTGATCCAACCAATACATAATGGTTTAGTATAGCATACATATAAATTTCCATCAGCTACCATTAAGTTCTGGACCTTAGTCATAGTTTTATGTGCTTTATCTAGTTTGAGCACATTTGAGTAAGTAGTATACTAAGTTTCAGTATCTTAGTAGGCCTTAAGTATACTTCATATTTTAATTGTTATTCCATCATGGTCATGTATATGGAATTGTTAACATGACCAGAATTTAGATTCAATGGACTTATACTTGAAGTTAGTAACATTATGCATGTCATTTCATTGTTGTGGTATTTACACTTATTCCTGATGTATATATGCATAATTGTGATGTATTTTTAAGTATGCGCTCTTATGGATAAAAGCTTCATACAAATAGTTAGTGAATTTGCATAGTGAGCATCGTAACAAAAAATTTTTAATAGTTTTACTTATGCTTAATATTTGAAATTGACTAATACATTTTTATCTATGTAGTTTTGTCATGGCTTTAAAATGCGTTTTTAAAAGAAAATTATCTCATGAATTATTTGATTGTCTTGAATGCAATAGATATAGGATGCATTTCCCTTTAAAATCTCTATTGTTCTGTCTTAATTGATGGGATTGATTGTTTAATTGATAGGGGATTTTATATTTAAGGATGGGAGATTTTATTATAGAATGTAACCTGATGAAGCGCACCGGGATGGTGCGTGAAAGCGCTTGTTCTTCTTAAATAAATCCTTTGGTTTACATCGTGGTGGTTCCTTGCAGTTTTTATGTGATTCCAGTTTGCCTAGCATTCGTTTTTGGAAGGAACCTTTGGATGGTCATTTTCTGCTTGTTGCTGCTATTTCTACTAATTGTTTGCCTAATTGACCAACACATGATGGATTTGATCAACATAGAGCTTGACTACAATCCGGCAGGTACAAGCGGTACCGATGACTAGAACATCTTGTTTCATCAACAAAACAATCCTTTGCTTAATTTTGATATCAAAGGTAATACGTTACATGCTGCTATGCAGGATACTGAAAATCTACAGGACTTTTATGGGGCACTAAGAACACTAGAAAATGACTTGTATAAGTTGCACCGGCTTATATGGCAAAGAAGACACATGGAGGCGTGCCTACATTTTAAAGTGGTTCCGCGAGGCATGCGAGTCTTGTGCATGCCAAGCTATGGAGATAGCCACCCTGAACTTCTACGGAGATGGCAGGAGTTGAATATCGATTTTGGCACCAAATATATCCATCTGCTTATAGACTATTTTTCACCTATAGAAGCAGAATTAATTACTAAAGTGGAAGGTGAGTATAAAAGTATAACAACGAACTTTAAAAGTGAACTTTGCGTATCTAAATTGAATAGTATGCTTAGACAACTAATACAATATAGTAATAGGCTTGAGCAAATCAAGCTAAAGAAATTAAAATGGGACTGTCAGGACTTTCAAATGGGCCGCATTTTTGTGTGGCTGAGGGCTAATGGGGCTGCCTTAGAACCAGATAACCCTTCAGACACTTTCCACTTAAGCACGCCAGGTGCAACTAATCACACAGAGATATTGAATGAGTCATTCGCTAACAAGGAGCCTGATAGTGTCGTAGCAAATAAAGATATAACCTCTACCAGTTCATCTCTTCCATGTAATCAACAATGTTTGAAAGTTGGGGAAGAGATGGGAGCAAGACCTAAATCAGCTGGCCACATTGCCAAGGGCAGCACTACGCCAGCTCTACCTTTAAACTTCCCTCTTCCTTACAAGAGCAGGGCGCAGGCACGCTCGACGAGCAGAGGCAGAGGCAAAAGAAAGTTGTCGGGAGAAATCCAGGAATCAAGGAGAAAGACAAGGAGTTGAGCACTTTGTTTTTTAATTTAACATCTAGAGAATTCACTGACGATGAACAATTCATTCTTAATAGAGGACTTTCTTTTATTCCTTCCAGAGGAAGCGAACTTTCAGATACTCTGATAGCACTTCGTCTGTTTACGAGAAAACTAGCTCTTAAGGTATTGTTTAAAGATTTTGTGGACAATAATCTAGCATATAAGTCGCAAGCTTGTAAAAGGAAAAATTCTTTTATACCTCCAATGCCTAATTTGGTAGAATGTTTCCAGCGTTCATGTGAACATGATTTTTATTTATACTATAAAGAGAAGAAGCATAAAAACCTTTATGTTAATTTAAATGCATCACAAAAATGCTGCCGTGAGCAACTTTGTAATAATGATGAAATAGTGTTTAAACCAGCGGATAAGGGAGGGGGAGTGGTTGCCATGGATGCTCCATTATATAAGGAATTAATGGATGAAATGCTGAGCGATGATTCAGCTTACAGGCAAATAGATAGATCACAAGTGGAGTCCATTATAATGGGTGTGCATGACACAGTGTATGACTTACTAATGACTAGATGCATAGATAAATAACTCTATGATTTTTTGATAACGGATTCTCCGCTGATTCCTCTCATTAAAGGGCTCCCGAAAATGCATAAAGGGGTAGATCCACCTCCTTTACACCCTATAGTGTCTGGAAGACACTGGGTGACAGAGAATGCCTCTTTGTTTGTACAATCTAAATTAGGTCCTTTAGTTAATTTAGTTCCTACCATTTTGAAGGATTCATATGGATTGTTACATGACCTGAAACAAGATTCATTATGTGAGGATCTGAAGAATGATACACTAATGGTCACACTAGATATCAAGAACTTATTTACTAGTATTCCTAATGATTTTGGTCTTGAAGCCATAAGAGACTGCCTGCATGAACATAGCACCTTAGAAAATAATGACCAAATGACAGTTTGTACTTTATTGGACCTAATATTGAATAATAATATCTTCTTGTTCCATGATAAAATATATAAGCAAACATGGGGGGGTAGCCATGGGCACCCCCTGTGCTAATGCTTATGCTAATTTGGCAATTTATCAGTGGGAAAAGAAATATATTTTTGACAATGAGAGATTTAAAAATATTATTTTGTACAGGCGTTTTGTGGATGACATCCTTTTGTTTTGGAACAGCGACGAAGATTCGCTGCATGAGTTTGTAGACTTTATGGAGTCAACAACTACTTTTTTAAGATTCACCTATGAGTATTCTATTCATAGGGTGGATTTTCTAGATATTACCATTCTCAAGGATGATCATAATAATATAACCACATCGCTATACAGGAAGCCATGCTGGAGAAATGGCATTCTCCATTTTGACAGCATGCACCCTAGGCACATTTTTCGGAATGTGATAAAGAGTCAAATGACTAGAGTGTCCAGATTATGTAGCAAACAGGAGGACATTTTACATTTTTTGAAAGTTCAGAAAGCTTGTTTTATGGATAGGGGTTATCCACCATCATTGGTGAATGACTTAGCACATACTGCCCCAGGGACCCCAAGATTAAATAATAAAAAGGGAGGTTCTAACTATTACTCTGGGAGGAGCAAGAGGAAGCTACCAGTTGATATCAAATATACAAATGATGTGAATCATATTAAGAATATTATAATTAATAACTGGAAGATTTTGCTTCTAGATTCTGACTTATCCATAATAGTGGGAGACAAGCCAGTTTTTAGATTTAGCAATTGTCTAAATCTTAAAAGATTATTATGCAATGAAAAAATGAAGCTTCAAGAACAAGATATCAGAGCAAGATACAAACAAGGCACATATCCATGTAGGAAATGCTGTATATGTAAGCATATATCTACAATCCAGACATTTGAAGTTCAAGGCATAGGGATAGCCTTTGAGGCAAAATTCTATGCCACTTGTGATACCAGCAATGTCATATACCTAGCTACATGTGATGCATGCGAAGCATACTATGTAGGTATGACTTCACGTAGATTTAAAGATCGCGTATACAACCACGTATATGACATCAGAAAGGGGAACATCACCAACGTTTTAGCAAGACATTGCCAGCAGTTTCCCCGACATACATTTAAATATAGGGTAATACAAGTAATACATCAGAATAGAAGAGAGGGTGACCTTTTAGGCACCCTTGAACTTAATGAATTAAAATGGATTTTAAACTTTAGAGCCCACATAGAGCCTGGCCTGAATTCAGCACTCAGCATTAGACCGGCTTTATTGGGTAGTTTGTGATCCAACCAATACATAATGGTTTAGTATAGCATACATATAAATTTCCATCAGCTACCATTAAGTTCTGGACCTTAGTCATAGTTTTATGTGCTTTATCTAGTTTGAGCACATTTGAGTAAGTAGTATATTAAGTTTCAGTATCTTAGTAGGCCTTACGTATACTTCATATTTTAATTGTTATTCCATCATGGTCATGTATATGGAATTGTTAACATGACCAGAATTTAGATTCAATGGACTTATACTTGAAGTTAGTAACATTATGTATGTCATTTCATTGTTGTGGTATTTACACTTATTCCTGATGTAAATACGCGTATTGTGAGGTCTTTTTAAGCATGCGTCTCTCATGGATAAAAGCTTCATATAATAGTGAATTTGCACAATGAACATCGTAACAAAAAAATTTTTTAATAGTTTTACTAATGGTCAATATTTGTATTTGACTAGTGCGTTTTTATATTTGTAATTTTGTCATGGGTTTAAATACGTTTAAAAGAAAATTATCTCATGAATTATTTGATTGTTTTTAATGCAATAGTAATAGGAACTATTTCCCTTTAAAATCTCTATTGAATTGTCTTAATTGATGGGATTGATTGCTTAATTGATGGGGGATTTTTATATATAAGGATGGGTGATTTTATTTTAGAATGTAACCTGATGAAGCGCACTGGGATGGTGCATGAAAGCGCTTGTTCTTCTTAAATAAATCCTTTGGTTTACATCGTGGTGGTTCCTTGCAGTTTTTATGTGATGGCCTACACCTCACCTATGACATGCACATTTAATTAGCAATATTAAATGTAGAACACACTCACCAGCATGGGTCTGCTGCCTTGCTGTCACACCAGAGGGACCTACAAGGATATGCAACAGTTTGTCAGTGGCAACAACTGTGGCATTGCTACTGTGTGTTTGCAATCTTACAGTAGTACGACGGTTGACAGTCACAGGCCTGCAGATTATATTCCTAATTATTATTATTGCACAACACTAGGCACCACATCTTGTAACTAAACAGTACATATCTCACATAAGCATGATCTACCAATAGAGGTAACAGTAGTGTACAGCTATGCCATGTTACCTGCACGCTCCATGTCAATTTGCTGGGTGGCTCTGGCCTCCATGATGATGCATGTTAGTTGTTATTGTTGTTGGCCAGGAGCCATCTGGCTCAGGAGCAGCTCCTCCACTCTGGTGAGGATGGGATGGATGGCTGCCCCACCATCTGTGGCAAGCTGTTGTCTATGGATATCAGACGCACGCTGCCAGACATGTCTAATTAAATCACTGCAGTGATGGCGTACCTGCTCATATGTCTGGTTATGCATGCCTATGTCATTTACCCTATGGACAAGATCTTGCCACAGTGCAGTCCGCTCATGTTGGCCCTGGCTGGTTCTTGAGAACAGCAGGGCATAGTGCTGAACCATGGTAGCTGTAATCACTTCCTCCTCTGCTGGGCTACATAAGGGATTACGATGGTATGCCATGACCCTGGAAGACAATGAAAGAATATGTTTGAGCAAGTCAAGTGGCACAATTAACATTTTAAAGTACAGATATCAATTAACTGCCATATATAGCAACCTGTTGGCTGTCAGAGGATACACACTTTCAATACCACATATCAGTGCTCAACCCACAACTGCCTGACAGTGCCTGGCACACTCTATATATCAAACCATATTTTGCAGAGCAACAAAGATAAACCAGTATGTAAGACTATACAACAGTACATGGCACACTGTATGTGACATAATGCACCACCTAGCCACAGGGGGTATATATCAAGCTAATGCATAATGTAACATGTAATCCATTGCAATGATTGTAAAGTCCAGTTACAGTATTACCAGTATACCACACTAGTCATTGATGTCAAACCCCTGCCTAACATATGTGCTCATTCGTTAATATAGGTGCATACTGCTGTACTAGACTATACATGTTGCTAGTAACGCACCTATAACCTGTAACACACATATGACTGAGGCCATGGTACAGGCATACACACACACACACATCAGACATACATACCAGACACAAAGGTATGGCAACCCACATGACCTTTACCTGTGTACCATACAGTACTGTGTGTCAGTAGTTACAAAACCTTATGCCTGAGGTATGTCATCTGTGAAGACTACTGGGAACACACAAAACAGTGGTTCCAAGAAATGTGGGCATACACCGTACTGTGCTGTTTAGGCATACAGCTTCAGGTAGTACTACAGTTCATACAGGGGTTAGATTAACCAGCAGTAACACTCAATAAGCATACATGTACTGCTGTAGCCTACAATGGGACACCTCAGTCGACACCAATGGACTACATCAGACCGTATGGCATACTGCTTTTTCTGTCTAGCAATAGCATACACATCTTTTGCTGGGATCACAGCTAGGACACATAATACCATGACAGAAATAGTTTCCCACTTAGCTATCACACATATACAGAACTCTGACACATTCACCAACACATTCACCATCACACTCAGTCAACCTCACATAGCAATTATTGCAACAAGTACATGTGGGTTTGTATCGGTTCATAGGTAGGTTACAGGCTATTGGCCCTAGGACCTATAGATGTCTAGCCATACGCTACCCTGGCCTTTGACACACAGGTAATTTCATTTCACATGGTCCTGTCAAGCAGAGCCACAGAGGTGATTCCTGGGGTGTATTTCCTATCTCCCATACATTCATCAGGATTGTATATGATGACTGCTAATTAGGAGCTTTGTTTGGTATTGATAGGTGGTTTGTTCCAGAGTATGGGATGTCTCTGAAATAGGAATCTATCCCCCCAGCATGTGCTGTTTATTGAGGTGACAAGGTTTAGGTCCCTAGAGCATGTAGCTCGTAGGGATTGTGATCTGTTTACGTGGAGCATGTCCAACAGCTCTGGGTTTCACATAGCTTTGTATGTTAGGCAGAGATCAACTCTGGGTAGGCGGTATGCGACACAGTCTAGCTGTGGTTTTGTGAGACGGTCTGCATAGGGCATCTGTTTGAGGCTGGTATTACTTTTTGTGAGGTATGTCTGTGTCTTTTCCAGTTGCTGTAGATGTCTTGTGAGGTACATACCACATGGGGCATTGTACTCTATAATGGGTTTTATGTGTGTGGAGTAGAGGGGAACACTGAACTATATTTCCCTGGATGACACACCTTTTGTGATGACATGTGCCACGTAGATAGCTTATATGACTAGTGTGGCACTGTGATTATCAAAGGGGAGACTACTGTCCACCTGTGTCCCATGGTCACTTATCACACCTTCTGTGTTAAGTAGACTACCACCTATGTGGTAGTGAATGGGGTACTTGGTTTTCGGAAGAAGGGATGCCAATGCAATGTCAACATTGAGCTTGTGTCTATGGCTTTGTCACCAGGCATCTGTTGCAGTAAATATGACCCTGTCTCTCTCTCTCTCTCTCTCTCTCTATATATATATATATATATATATATATATATATATATATATATATATATACACACACACACACACACATACATATACACATCCATTGGTGTACATATAGATATACATATAGGCACATATACAGTCCACCTTTCATGGTGGGAATATCAAGTATGCGAAGGTTGTGAGGTATACAGTTATGTCATACTATTGCACAGTGTTGGGTGGAATGCATTGAAGGTGTTCTCAGCCCATGTAGCTTTAGCAGGCCTCACTGGCTGCAACACTGCAAACCTGACAAATCATACCCACAGCGTTTAACCACCACATGTCATATACCAGCACTGTATGCTATCTGGCTTGCCACACACTACAACCTACATAGAAATATGCACATAACAACCTTCGACAACATATATATGTCCACCTTTCACAAACAGTTGCAGTATGTCCCTTGTTCTATGCTCATGTACAGATGCTAATATATCTGACACAGACAGATCTCTCCGTATGTGTGTGCCATACACACACAAGGACCACACTCTTGTAGGTCCGTGTACCTCACGGCTGACCTGTTGGGCCTTGCTGCAACATGAACAGGTGTCACATGTGAGCACACAGTAATATTAGAGGGTGTATATATAGCTGCAAATGCTAGATTAGCATACTAGCCTGGTACAGCTGTTGCCAATGCTAAGCTACACGTTAATATGACTATCATGCATTTGTTACTCTGTCACATCCATGTTTACATAACTGTATGCGCTACTCCCCCCAAACAGACATTGTACACACTACTGTAGAGAACACAGATAACATGGATCAGATGTTTGACATTAGTACTACATATGTCACAGTCATATCCCACTGCACACAGCTACACACAGATTTCTCCATGGCAGTAGTTATGCAGGGCATCTGTGCATAGATATGTACTGCTGCCACATATGGATGATTCAAACTATGTAGAGTACTCTTCAAAAACATCTATTACATGCCAGTAAATACATATCTGTGACATACCGTTCCTTTGTATGTGTTTGTAGTAGTCAGTTCCGTGTGTTTAGTAAACTTTTTTTTATATCTTATTTTTTTTTCAATAAATTTGTTTTTTTTTTCTTTTTTTCAATATATTAATTTTTTTCAATATATTTTTTTGAATATATATTTTTTCAATATATTTTTTCAATATATATATTTTTTTCAATATATTTTTTCAATATATTATTTTTTTCAATATATATATTTTTTCAATATATTTTCTTTTCTAACTTTTTGGTTTCCTGTTGCTGTGGTCTGTGTCTCTCTGTGTCGCTCTGTGTCACTCTCTCCGTCTGTCTCCGTACCTGCAATAAAATGATTGCATGTGTGGACAGCTAGTACAGCCTGCTTTTATAGGTATCTGCACATGTGCATGTGATCACCTCTGCACCAATTGTTGGCCACCATTTGGCAATTGCATACAGCCTGCTGTGTGGTACTTGCAGTACTCACTGTCATAGCAACCAAATGCTATAAATTGCTAAGTCAGGTAGGCATAGCCCTTTCAGCTTTCCAAAGTGGGGACCATGCTTGTTTGCTGTGGACACCACTGTGTAAGTCAGAAGGTTGGTATACTTCTTGTATCTGATGCTAGGGGTGTAGCCAGTGATTTGAATGTTGTACTCAGACCTGAATGTTGCCACTTCCAGTACACAGTTGTCAGTGTAGAATTGTGCTCACCCCTACAAATGCTAACACAAGATACATGGGAGTATGTAGTTTCCTTTCTACTTATACAATTAGCTGCCATACATACGTAGTTATTGAGATGTTTTCATTTGGCACATGAACTGTTTGTGAACTGCTATACTGTGGCTATTAATGTACTCACTTCTGCACAGTTTGTGTTTTTTTTGGTTGACATTAGCACAGGATGCTCATGAAAACTGGACAATTCCAGTACTGAGTTTGCCTACCTACATCCTTGCTGAACCTTGAACACACAGGTATTTTGTACATTTTGGTGGGGATTGTCCTGCTATGATATTGTGTGGGGGTTGTAAAGTGCTGCTGTAACATTATGTACTGGTAAAATGGCTGGTTCTGTTATCACAGTCATGTAATGCAATTCCACAACAACTGCTAGTAAAGTTCCACAGAACAGGTTTTGTGTTATGGCATTCCTATCTTACCTTTACATTCACTCATTCTGATGCATGATATATATATTTCAGCAACAACCTGCTGTATATCTACTTTGGCTTAGTGGTACTTCATGCAGTCTAGTGTGTCCAAAGTCCGGGGTTTGAGACTGACAGTGGTGTTTTATTTTGCTGCTGAGCAGAACAAGGCCCCTCACATGCAGGGTGACTAAGGCACTTTTAAGCAGTTGTAAGCGGGTTTGTGTGGGTTTGCATGATGCTTAGCAATACTTAGCTAAGTGCACACAAGCGCACACTCACGCAAACCCGCTAACTACTGTGCTTACTCCTGCTACCCCCCACGCTCATTTCTTTGAAAGAAAAGAAAATGGGGAGATAGGAAAGTGGTGAAAAAGGAGCACAAAGAGGGAAAGACAGTAGGGAAAACAGCTCGGGATGTGCAGGATGGGTGTAAGGAAGGTCCATAGCTGCCCATTTCTTTAACAGCAACAGCTGTGCATATACTAGTAATTTGGAGGGAAATTTGAAACCTTCCACCCCTGAGAGAGGGGTGAGGACAACGAAGTATGTTGTACTGCCAATTACATTTCAGTTTATGTGTCCAGCGGACATGTGTGCAAAATGGGCAGCTATGTATGGGGCATAATTTTTTTTGTGGGAGCAGATTGCCCATTTTTTTTCAGGTGAGAGTGGAATGTGGGGTAGGGGAAGTAGGTATATTTTGAGAGGTAGGTCAGGGAGGTAAACAGACAAGACAAACAAGACACATACAGGGGCGGAATATGATACATGGGGTGGGTGAACACCACTGACAGGGAAGGATGTTTGGAAATCGCAAGCCCATGAGCCCACAGATGGCAACAGTGGAATTGAGATCCCCACCCTTGGGCAGTCACCACTGCACCTTCACAGCCCAGGGGGTGGCTGTGCTGTGGGCTGCGTAGGAGGGGCAGGCTCACCTGTGAGTCACGCCACTCTTGCCTCGAGCTGGCATAGAGGATCAGTGACTGAACGCTCAATGTCCCTATGCACCACAGCCTGGGCCGTTCGGATGGTGATAGGTGGCCCTCCTCTGGCCACGCTTGCATGGGGGGATGAGCCCCATCCCTGCAGCGCTTCCACCCGAAGGTGGTACATGACCAACAGAGGAGGAGGTCCCGGGCTGGGCACCGGATCTGCTGTGCCAGGTGCCATCGCCAGCTGAGGTGGGACAGGTGGGTCAGCTGGGACCGGCCTTCCCATACGTTCTATGTTTAGGAGGATTTAATGACAATATGGGTTAGTAATAACCAACAGTATTCCAATTTAGTTGTAACAGCATACAGTAGTATTCCCATTAACCCAACACACCAGAGTTCCAACAGTTAAACAGCAAGCATAACACATGCATATGTAGAACAACAGTGAACATTCCAACAGCATGCAGGATTGATAGGTTGCAACAGGCCACCAAGATTGTGGTATGTGAACAGGGCACATGCATCAAATTAAATATTTATAAACCAATAAGGACATGTGTCCCAACAAATGTTATGAGATTAGACTTACCCATTGAGGTGTGGAATTGCATTGTTTATGCACATACAGTAGGGTGTAAAAAGATACCTCCATTAACAACCAATATATACTTATAGTTTACACTACATTCATATTGACTGCTGTTTTATATCCCCTGCATGTATTATTACACTAGGCAATGTCCATTAAATTGTGAAATGGGTTTTTCTAGTTTTTGATATACCTGACCTGTATCTGACATAGAAACTGTCCTGGATGCAGATGTTACTGCTACATATTTATATATTTCATGTATATTTATATATCTACATATCTGAATGTGTTCAGGTGACATTATCAGGTATATGTTAACAGCCCCCTACATTTCTAGCAGCACACTGACATTTCTGGGGAACACAAAAACAAGCTACTCATGTGCCAGATTAACCTGTACATGCCGGCCATGAACCGACAGTTGAGGACTGTATATATGCTTAACAGCTACTGGCACTCCCTTCATCCACTTTATATGGGCCTACCCATGTGTGGGTTGACTGCGCTTAATACAACAGTACTATTTCTATAATGCAAGGGTACAACAACATATTGAAGAAAGTGACACAGACACACTCCAGGAATTATACCTTTATTAATTACATTACACACTTTTCTAGTGGCTCTCTCATTTATTTGATATATCAGTGCATGCAGAGGACTTTTATTCAAGACATATTATACCTTTATTAATGGGTTACAACACTGTCTCACTTATTTTATATAACAGTACATGCAGAGAAGTTATTTGAGACATTATACCTTTAGTAATGGTTTACAGCACTCTTTTTCAGGCTCACTCACTTCTTTTATATGACAACACATGCAGAATAATTACTAACCTGCCTGGTGGTGCAGACTTAGCAGCCTATCTGCATAGGCTTGCTGATTCGCCACACGGACACCTGCAGCTGTGAAGTAAATGAAGTGATATTGAGACATACCTATCCGTAATATAGACTACAATAGCAATTATTACATACTTCATTCCATGGCTACATACTCAGTAGTGGGGCATTTTCCATTTCACGAGCCTCCTGTATCCACTGGTTCAGTCGGTCCTCCGTGCGTCTCTTCAGGTCTGAGTAGTGGTGTCTGACCTGCTCACCAGTCTGAGGGACGCCTGTGGCACTGGTGAGATCATGTGCTCAATGGTTCCAGGCTTCCGTTTTGTACTCAGTGCCCTGAAACTGGCCCTGCAGGAGTCTTGCATCATGATGATGGACGAGGAGCCAAACCATTACTTTTGACTCCTCAATGCCCCACCATTGCGTTCAAAAATGCGAGCCTCTCCAACACCAGTAATACTGTCTGCAGATGGGAGCTATAACCAGTTATGGCAATTATTCCTGCCTATGGAGCTTAAATATGCCTCATTTCCCGCACTTATTTGTGATTGGCCAGTTTTGAAAAATCTCAGCTAAAAGCAAACCTGCTTAGCAATGGGTAAACTTCCATTGATATATATGAGTGCTTTGGAAATGCATCCATATGTAAAGCTGTCATGGCTTAGTGGTTTAGTACTGTGATAATGGTGCACAGTATCCCGGGTTCGAGGCCTGTCATTGCTTTTTATTTTACTACTGGCCAGACCGGCTAGGAGGTGTGGCTATGTTTAGCCGACTTTGCTCAACTTTGCCCAACGTTGCTCGACGTTGCTCTAGGTTGCCCGACGTTGCCTGATGTTGCCTGACATTGCGCTAGTTAGCGCGGTGCGCAGCTCTGCACAAACCTGTTTTGTTTCCGCTAGTTGGCGCGATGCGCAGCTCCGTGCAAAGCCATTGCACTAGTTAAAGCAGTGCTAAGCTATGGGCTATTATACTTAACTGTGCTTAATACCAGTAAACTTTGCTTAACGGTGCGTCACATTGCTTAAGATATGTTACTTATGAATTTATTAGTATGCATGACCATTCCACCTTCTTATATATATATATATATATATATATATATATATATATATATATATATATATATAAAATATCATTCACTACCACATAGGCCATTTCAATGCATTTTACTAAAATTTAAAAGTTAAATGTCAGGAAATATTTTTATGCACAGATGTCCTACAGAAAATGGGAAGGGGAGTGGCAGGACTCGAACCAGGAATGCCCCCTCTTTGTGCGAAGGCTGTACCACTACGCTATTGCTATTTGGCTTAATTTGCATATAAGCAGTTTATTATCCTCTTTCATGTCTACACTGCTAACTGTAGCTAAGCAATGGGCAAACCCGCGCATAAACGTGCAAATACAGGCAGCTATATCGGGAATAAAAAAAAAAAAAAGGAAAGCTGTACATTTTAAACTTGTACAGGGATTTAGAATGTGGGGGAGTGTAGTGTTGGGTATGTAGACATTTGAGCGGACTCGCTCATTTCAGTTGACATTTGCAGTTTAGGCACTTGCAGGGGCGGGGATATTTGGACTGCTCGGCAGTCTGACATGCCCCCTGTACTCATGCATGCTCCGTGTTAGCCTTAGAGTTGAGTCAGCGCGCCCTCATGAACAAGCATGATGTGCTGACATCATACTCTTAGACTGCAGTTTCCGAGTAAGACTTAGTTAGTCTTACATGAAGGATTAGTGAATCCTGGCCCTTAACTTTCCCATCCTTCTAAGCATCTACTTGCATTTAATTTTCTGATCCTCATTCTTTACCTTAGTCATACCTGATGTATATATAAAAAAGAGTTTGCAATCTACCACTTTAATTTAGTACATGTTTTATTATTGTATTTACCTCTCTGTACTTATTTAGTATTCAGTTATTATTAATGTATGTTTTAATATCTGTTTTTTATCTTGTTCATGTAAATTGTCTTAACTTTCATGTATCATTTGGATCTTTTCTCCCGGGCCTCCAATGAAAATGGGTTCCTGATGCAGTTGGACTTTCCCAGTTAACAAATGTTAAATAAATAAATACATATTGTTCTTATTTTTTAAAACATTTTTAATGAATTGTCATTTGTGACATAGGCACATTTGCATTTATATAAAAGTAATCAATAATGTTTGTTAATTTTAACTTATTATTCTTATTTTTTGTCCAAACATTTGTGGGGATGGTTAAGTACATTCTTTTGAGTGTGTGACTCTACTCTGGTTAGCTAATCTGGACAGCTGATTTGGTGAGAACAATATAGGAATCCTTATAATACCATGTGGGCTGAGTGGTTTCACAAAGCAAAATTTAGCTTTGCATCTTTTAACAAATATTTTTTCCTCAAAGAATATCTGCTCATTGAAGGAGAGGTCTGTTTACCCACAGGGTGTAACAGTGGGTCTATATTCCACATAGAAAAACCTACACATGGAATGCCTTTTCACCGACCACTAAACATCGCACTTCCATTTCTGCAAATGGCCACTTCAGCAAATTTTTTTCTAGGGGAAAATCTCTTGGCCAGCCAGAAATGGAACACAATTTCACACCTTTCAAAGTAGGGAGCTTAACCCACCACACCCCCACAATGTGGAGGGCTGTGCCCACACACCCCCCTAACTAAATATGCCAACTACAAGATCACACTACAGTGGGACAAATGGAAAATTCATGACTATGGTCAAGCAATTTTCCCCCTAGGAAAAATTGCTGAAATGGCTGTTTATAGAAATGGAAATTCAATGTTTAGTGGTCGGCCAAAAGGCGTTCGATGACTACGGTTTTCGATCAGGTAATATAGACCCATAGCAACCGTCTTGTAATTTATCTAAAGTAATGGAGGGGCACAAGGCACAACCCCCCTACATCATATGTGCTGACATCTGTGCCTTCCTCAAGTATGTGTTCCATCTAGCTCTCTTTCTCTCTGTATATGTATATATATATATATATATATATATATATATATATGTATATATATATAAAGAGAGAGTTCACAAATAGTGTCCTGCACTAAAGAACAGTCTTCCAAAAAAAATGTAGATTTAATATGAATAAACGAGTCAAACAGTCAAATTAAGATAAACAACTTTATCTTTCTATAAATATTGCAGTCTTCACCTTACAGTGGATAGCAAGCAATCCAACAGCACAAACACAAACCGGTTACACCCCTTGTTGTCCTCAGTGTAGTACAGTCACAAATAATCTTTCCCTTAATATATAAATGGTCTTAAGGCTGTAGACACATACAGTTCACAACTACCAAGCATTAATACTAGAAAGCATAGAATTACATTACAAATAAATCAATTATATAACGTATTAAATATAATATAATATCAATATCTGATGCAATCTCAATATATAAATATTAACTCAACCATATATGGACTAAATCCACAAGAAAATATAAATCTAACTAGTGACACCAGTGCATTATATAGTAACCAATTGCCACAATTCATTTAGACTTGGCTTATATAAAGCTCCTAAGTTAATAATCCCTAACCTTTCCTTTCTGTCTAAAATAGAATGCTTAGTAATATCTGACAGTTTTTTGCCTAAAACTGTGTCTATACCTATAAATACAAAATTTGCAGTTACATGTTCCAATTTATGTTTATAGAGTGCACTCCTTTGTCTCTTGCAAATAATGTCACTAAGATGTGTAGCTGTCCTGGTCTTAAAAGACCTAGATGATTGTCCAGTGTAGAACGCTCCACACTGGCATTTAGTCATATAGATTACCCAATCCGTGTGACACTTTTGGGGGTGTTCACAGAAGTAAATGACTTTGCACTGGAAACTGTCTTGCAATATGTACAATTACCACAACAATTGCTACTCCTAATTGCCTTACCTTTGACATCTTTAGTCTGTTGATCCAATTTTTTATACCATGAAAGCAGTTCACCTACATTTTTACTACGGTGATAATTATATGAGGAATGGTCATCTAGACATTGGTCAAAGAAATCATCAGATTTCAATATGTGCCAATATTTATTTACTACCTCTTTAAATCTAAATGTATTAGTACCAAAAGTCATTATCAACCTAACTTTGGGAACCATTACCTTTTGATGATCTTGTCCCCTTTCTTTCACCTCCTTAAGACAAAATTGCCTATTAAAGTTAACAGCTCTATTTTTCATCATTTGGACCTGAATTGCATCATAGCCCTCTTTTATAAACCTATCACCCATTTTATCAGCTTCCAATCTGTAGTTAATATCATCACTAGAAATACTTCGCAACCTTTGAAATTGTGCCTTAGGTATGTTGCCTACCATGTGTTTTGGATGGCAACTACTGGCCTCCAAAAATGCATTTTTAGTAAAGGGATTCCTATATAGGCTGGTAATCATAGCACCATCTAGCATCTTGTTAACATTAACATCTAGAAAATCAATGGTAAATTGTTCAATTTTGGCCACAAATGTGATCCCAAACCTATTGGAATTCAAATATGACACAAACTCATGTCATTGTTTTTTAGATCTTGACCAAATGCCCCAACAGTCATCCAGATAATGTCACCACATAACCAATTGATTTTTATATGGATTTTTATCATAAATCAGATCACATTCCATGAACCCCATAAAGAGGTCCGCATATATACGAGCAAAAGTCATGCCCATAACTGTACCTCTAACTTGCAAGAAGCACTGTTTGCCAAAGTGGAACACATTATGTTCAAGGACTAAACATACCAATGGAACCAAATATTCACATTGTTCATTTGAATATTGCCCAAATTCACCTAACCAGTATCTCACAGCTTCAATACCCCCTGAATGTAGGATACTGGTATATAAAGATTGTACATTTAGAGTACATAAATAACATCCATTTGGAACTTGTAGATCATTCATAAGTCTTAAAACCTCACTAGTGTCTTTTTTTCTGGCTCTAATTCTAATAAAGGCTTGAGTTGAAATTCCAAATACATGGACAGTGGTTCTGTCAAAGAGCCCCTTCCGGATACTATTGGTCATCCAGGAGGAGAAATAATGGTCTTGTGTATTTTCGGGAGTATATAAAAAGTCTGAGGTTTAGTATCTTCCACACTCAGTTCTCTAAACAAATCATGAGGTTATCACACCATTGTTCTTAAGTAACAATGATATTGCATCAATTTTATTTTTAAAGTCTTGAGTAGGGTCGTACGGTAGTTTAAAATAAAATCTACCATCCTCTAATTATCTAGTTGCTTCACCAATGTAATCAAAAATTTCCTATACTATAGCTGCTCCCCCCTTATCAGCTTTCAAAACCACAATTTCCTTATTTTCTTTCAAACATGTCAATGCATTCCTCTCATCCTTGGTAATCATTATTACCAAAATGCTTAAATATTGTATCCTGATTACCATGTATATCATGTAGTACAAGTTCCTCAAACATTTAAGGGGGATTAAACCTAGATTTCTTCACCCTAAAACATGAACATGTCACATTCTCAGCATCACTCTTAGTACTGTAAAAATATCTTAAATTCAATGTTCTACAAAAATGTTTAATATCTGAACACGTCATATTGAGAAACAAAATGTGATGGTACATAATTCAAGCCTTTATTCAGAATATTTATTTCGGCACTAGTGAGGATAAACTTGATCGAGTCCACAATCAAATCATCATCATCTATATCTATATCTATATGCATGGCATCACTGGCAGTATTCTCATTTACTACATTCACATTAGTTACATTCTCATGTGTAGTCACATTTTTACTAAGGCCCTGAAAAAAACCTCCATGTTGTTTGTTCCATTTTTTCCGATGTTTTCTTCCACCTTGCCTAAAGGGACAATATTACCCTTAGTTTTTTTATTAACTGGTGAAGTCATATCTAAAATGTCGCTAAGCTCATTATCCGTATCTGTACTTGGTGGGTTCGAGGAAAAATCAGAGGCACTTGAATCCACTTTATATATAGAACCACCAGCCAAATTCAATATGGACTTTCCCCTCTTTTGTTTTTCCCGTAGAAGTTTATTCACAGTCCCTGAGAACCTAACAGCCCTCTTATTTCATTTCCATGAATAAACTGTGTTATTTTTAAAGTCTCTAGTGTCCCTATTAAATTTCTTCAATGTTCGTGCCTTCAATTCCTTCTCAAAAGAACCCATTTCTTCCCAATATTTATCATACATTTTGTTATAATCCACATGCTGTTCAAATTGTTGCACATTGAGTAAAGTAGAATCCAATTTCTCATTAATTGCTACCAAAGCACACTCATAAAATTGAACCAACAGTTCTATAAACAGTTTAGAAGCTATATTTTATATTGAATGCCATTTTGCCAAGAATACACTGTCTTCCTTCCCTACCGTGTGTTCTACATAAACCTGTAGGCCTCATTGCTATACCAGCACCCAAATAAGCTTTGAATAGTTTAATATGCCATTTTGTAGATCTATATTTCTTAGTAAACATTAAACAACCACGGCAGGAACTTCCAAGTTAAACAAATGCAAAAAAAGAGAAAGTCCCAGGAGAATAATCCAGTTGAACACTTTATTCACTTAAAACAAATAAACGCTATTAAAACCATGCATTTTCATCTCACAGACTTCATCAGATTTACCATGTGACTTGATAAAATAAGTTAACAGTGGGATGCATCGGGGGTGTGAATGATGAAGCATGATATTTAAAGGTATCCATTTGTAACTGTTCAACATCCCCCTTATCCTGAAAAAATAATTTACTATGTATTTGAAACCTCTGTTATCATTTGTGAGATCTCGAATACAGGACACTACTCAATTTTTGGGTATTGTTAATGATATGCAGTTAGAACAGGATTGGTGGCTTTGTACATTGGACGTGAGTTCATTATATACCAACATTCCACATTGGGCCGGACTTGATGCTATCGAATTTTGGCTCTATAAATCTAATATGTATCAACCAGGATTTAATACCTTCTTGTTAAATCTGACTGAGCATGTGCTTACCAAAAATATTTTTTTCTACAACCAGGAATGTTTTTTACAGATCAGAGGTACAGCGATGGGGGCTTCTTTTGCCCCCATATATGCTGATCTGTTTATGGCTTATATTGAACAGATTATGATTTATGATGACACTCATAATTTGTATTTACCTGAAATCGATATTTGGCGTAGATATTTGGATGATTGCTGGATGGTGTGGAGATCAGATATTTCATATCTTCAGGAATTTATGGAATATTTAAATGATAATAAATGGGGAATACAGTTTACCGTCACTTACGATCAAAAATCCATAATGTTTTTGGATGTTTTGGTTACTAGAAATAGGGACAATACCCTCAAAACTGAAATCTATAGGAAGTTTTCCCAATATAATACTTTACTCCATGCCTCCAGCTTTCATCCAAAACATATCACCAAAAACATTCCAAAATCACAATTTATCAGAATCAGACGCAACTGTTCTGATAATATCAGCTTTGCTCAACATGCTCAGGATTTACACAATAGATTTATTGACAGGGGTTATAACTCAGGGTATGTTACAATGGCTCAAAACTTTGCCTCTGGCCTACATAGATCAAATCTTTTGATGTACAAAAAGAAACCTATGACTAAAAACATTTTACGTTTTACAACCACATTTGGTAGAAACACTAACAAATTCATGAACATTATTAAGGATAATTGGAATATATTGGAAGCGGATGTCAGAATCCAAACACTTATTCCTAATAAATGTTCCTTCTCCTTTCGCAAAGGAAAGAATTTAGCGGGACACTTCAATCACTATAAACATTACTCTGAATCCACATTACCCCAGGTATACCAAACGACCATTTTGGGGGATAAACTCATTGGCTGTTTCCCATGTGGCCATTGTGTCAACTGCAAACATATTCTGAAATCAAAGGAATTTACTAGCAGAAATAGTAACAGAGTTTTTGACATTCAATTTTTTGCCAATTGTAATACTGATTGGGCCATATATATGGCTTGTTGCACCTGTCATTCATTCTATATTGGGCAAACTTCTCGACCCTTTAGGTTACGTGTGTCCGAACATTTGAGTGACATTAAATGCAAAAGAACATCCAATGCTTTATATAAGCATACACTTATACACAACACAGCTCAATTTCATTTTGTAATTATTGATAAACGTATTGGTGATAGAACTAATAAATGTGGCTGGCATAAAAAACTTGATGTCAAAGAAAAGAAATGGATCACCAAACTTGGTACCCTTTTTAGTTCAGGGCTTAATGAATATTTATGAAAAATCCTGTCAGCATATATATCTGATGAATATTCATGAGTATAGCAATTCTTGTCAACCAATCAACTTTTTTTCATGATTGTATAAAAATACACCATGACTGGCTTTTTTTGTAAAACACTGAAGAAGGCTAGGCTAAACCCGGGCCAAAACCGGTTTGTTTATAAGCTTTTCATGTTGCTTTAGTAGTTTTTAAATAGACTACTTATTATTTCACGGCTCACTTGTTGCTGGCTTGCTTTTTTCCTTTTTGACTCTCCTCTAGCCGTGCAACTCCCTACGTGCAGGGGAATTTTGTTTTTAACCCCAGTAAGACCCATACTCTTGCACAGCTTCATTAAGAGAGTGATTTTTAGTATAAACCTTAAAATTCTGGATACTTCTCTTTTAAGCAGTTTAAATGTGAGCATGATTCTTGCTGACCCGAGGGAATCCCTTCCTGTTAGTTCTGATTTTCAAACTGTAAAATATTATCATAGTAACCTTAAAGTATAGTCAGTGGGGAAGCAGAAAAAAATGTTACAAATACTCAGTGGGTAAGCAGAATGTTTTAGAAATGCATATGTCATTTAGTTTTTGTTATGTACCATAAAATATTACTGGCAATCTTTCAAAATCCAAAACTGAATCCAGGATGCATCCCTGCTGAGTACTGTTTCATTTTCAAACTAGACTTTAAGCATATTTTTGACAGTGTTTACACATAATTTATTTTATGTACCCAGTTTTTGCACTGCTATGGGTATGCTCTTATTTCGTATATAATAAAAGTAAAGATGGCGGATAGTAACACCCAGGCTATTCACCTTCTTTATTTGAAGTATTGATTGTTGACCTTTATGTTTTAACAGTGTTGATTACAGGATCTCAGACAAATGCAGAGAAAAAAATCCAAAAATACATACCTTTCTGTAGGTGAAGAACAACCATGTCCGATCTTCTTGAATTTGTGACATAATTCATCTATGAGTTGAGGACCAGTTCAATAAGGATGAAAGAGGTGAACTTGCAGTGCCTGAAACAAAAAGAAAAAAATGCACACTTAATTTGAGTGCAGATGGGGCTAATGTAGGTTTTCATGGCATCTCCAGACATAATGTTTTTGGGAAGTAACACATTTGAAGCATGAAACCATCTCTGCCACAGGCAGTTACAAAGACAGAAACCTGATCTGGTGCTGCAGAGCTATTTCTACCACAAAGTGACTGGGCTGAAAAACATACTGGTCATTTGTTAACAAGAGAACTGGCAGATATAAACTGAGATCCATTACACTGGACATTGCTGCAGGAAAGGAGATTTTTAACATGACCTCACACCACTATCCAACATTTTCAGAGGATGGCAAAACAGTCATGGCTGTGGAATCATCAGGAAGAAGGTGGCTGCATCTGTAGACATACCCACCATGACAGTGCAGTCATGCACAGAGCATATCAGAGAGGAGGCTGTACAATATCTAACCTTTAGTTGAACTCTGACAGAGATCATTAGGCAGCAGAGGAGAAAGGGAATGGCTGCAAAGTGCGAGACAATCACCATCTTAATTAATGTCACAGTAGAGGACATGCCACTATGTAGTAGAGCTTCCATCATCCAAAAAGAGTCATTTGCCAGTGGCAAGCAGTGAATTTGTGTCCTGATGACAGAGGAAAATATCTCCACCTCAGCAAAAAGCCCATTCTATCTTATGGATGATACTTTGCTCACCAAATTCACAGTGCAGTGTGTAGGTACTTGTACAGCATCCACTGTTGCCCAAGATCTGTGGAAACTGTGAGATATAGGCCACTTGTATAATGCCTCATGTTGAGTAAGAGCCAGGATGTCTACAATTGGATATTCAGCCATCTGATTGCAGTGGCAGAGGAGGTAAGTGTCATCTTGGCCCTGAGTTTGTCATCACAGGCTTTGAACATGCTATAGTGCTTGCTTTAGAAGCCACATTCTTGGGTATAAATCCTCATTATTCTCTATTTCAGCTGGTGTAGATACTATGGAACAGGATGTAGAAGCTATGCCTATGAATGCAGTATGCTGCATACCCTGAATTCAGGCAACACCTCTAGGAAGCACTTGTACTAGTATATCTTCCAGTGAAAAAGCCACAGAAGTCAGGCTCCAGCAAGACATTCCTCCAGGGACATGATCACCTCCCTCACATGGTTCTGTAATAGCATATGCAGCACCATATGTATGAGTATGTCTCCTATATTGCCCCCTGTAGACTGTCACCCACCTTTCTTACCACATTTTTGGTATGTTGCTAAGTTGTCAGCTGTATCTCTGCCATTCAAGAAAAGCAACATGGCAGAATCACATTGACAGAGTAGTAGAATATGTCGGTGGAAGACTGTGAGCTTCCATAAACTTCAGGTTATCTATGCCATACAGAATCACACCAGCTCCTTTTAAAAGGCCATTGTAGGTGAGTGATGTAGCAAGTGAAGTCCTGTAAGTTACTCGCTTATATAGCCAAGTATGACATGCATACTTTTCTCTGCACCATTGCCCCTCACCTCACTCTCTCTTCTCTTTTTTTCCTTTTTCTCTCCATAGTCCCACTAGATGTTGGAAGCCCCAAATGTGTCCTTTGTGTAATTGGCTATGCAGACAGCCATGTGTCTGTGTGCCCACTGGTGTCTTTAATTCTCTTACCCATCTGTGACTTTGCTCATTGTCTGTGTACATGTTATGACGCTGTCTATGCTACTATTGTCTGCCTGTAGAGATGGAAGTGGTTGGTATACTAATGTATCCATTTTGTGATTTTGAACTATGCTGCAGCTATCTACAGGATAATTTTTCTAGAAATTACAATGATTCTCCTTGTTGTGGACCCCCCTTACTTTTGCCTTAGGGCATTGGTGTTATAAGTGGTATTTGATACCAAACCACTCTGTGGGGGATGTCCCAGATCTGTATATCTCTTGTTTGTGTACTGTACACTCTATCTCAGATCTTATATGTACAAGGGGTACCCTGCCTCAGATTATGTGGCACCCTTCTGTTTACACTGCATATTCTGTTATTGCTTGAATTGCCATCTGCCTGGAGTGTACTGTGTCACATCTACTGTGCTGTACGACTAGTGTCCCACAAGCTTCCCTTTCTCCCTTCTGTCAAATGGAATATGGATCATGGCACTCAGTCAGTGATCTGTCTGAGATCTGTGCTGTCCTTTGCTGTGTCTACTGTCTGGATAATGGACTGTTGTGAACCTTTACTTGCCTTATTCCTGCCGTGGGGGTTATGGTCTTTCATTACTGGTTGTGCATGCATCATTTAGTGTGGCATTTCTCTTGTTCATGACTGTCATTTTCTTTCTGTATTCTGGACCATATCTGACTTTGTACACAAGATGGTGTCTTTTCTCCTTGTTGTATGGGCAGCCTGTCCTTCAGCTTGTACTCTTCATTGGATGTCTGCTTAGGTAGTATTCCTGTGTGTGTCTTCTGTTACCTACAGATATTTTAGTATAGGAATGTTTGTGGTCTCTTTTCATTTTGCCTTAAGGGTATGAGTATGTGTTGATGTTTTAACACTTGACATTTTTGTTTTATATTCTGTGTGTGTGTTTGTGCTACGTGTTCCTTATATCATTGCAATTAATGTGTTCTTCCACTTACAACAATTTGTGACATCTTAATCATCTATGGGGTTTTGTTTTTTCTTATCATGTAACTCCCTTTTGGGAACCTCCTAGTTCACTGCTACCTACTAGAGGCAAGAGACTTGAAATGAGTGCGGGTGCAGGAAGCAAATCAATGGTCAAGGCTAAATGAAATGGGTCACACACAGACACAAACACGTAAGCACACAGACTTGCTAGCATGCCCATAAACACACACACATATGCAGGCACAGATGCATGAACATACATAGACAAGCAAGCAAGCAAGAACATACTTATACAGGCACAAATACAGATGCACACCCCCTACACACATGCACACGCTCACACATATATGCATTTGCAAACATGTATACATCACAGCTCTCAATCTCTTAGAGCAAGAAATTTGTACAAAGCCACAAAGAAAGGAGGGACAAAGGGCCAAAAACAGGGAAAATTTTAAATACTGCTCTTACAAATTTAGGAGGTTGACAAAATAACAGGTTTTGCCTTAACATGAATTTTCTGAAGGGTATGAAGTCTGAATCTCAAATGAGTGTCATTATTTTCTGACTTCAGTCCTCAAAGATTTGACAAAGATTTGCCAGAAAACCACAATTTTATGAGTAACAGGCCAAAAATATGAGGCAAAAATCTTGACATTCTGCAAAAGCTGTACAGTTGATAGGTATGGTACTCATACACATGGACAGCTGTGCACCAGTCTTCTTTCTGCCCTCCTCATATTTTCTTCTTCATCCTTAGCATTAATGGGAAAGGCACCACTTGGCCACTATAGGGAAGTTTGCCCTTTTCCCCACTATAGTGTGATCACAGAGTTGGTATATTTAGTTTGGGGGTATGGGGGTGCAGCTCTCCACATCAAGGGGTATGGGTGGTGAAGTCCCCCATTTTGGTGGGTTTTTCTTGCTTTGTTGTGTGCATTTTGTCCTGGTGGCCAAGTGGTTCCTTTCCCAGTGAATATTTTTGATGACTTAATGGTTCACGGATATGTGTTTTTGATAATGTTGTCTTGATGATTTGTGATTCAGTTAAGTGGTCTTCCAATATTTTGAAGTAGACCCACCTTACAGTTTGTGACAGTTGACATAAGAAATGTCTACACATGCCTAAATCACTATCTTCTTCCTCTGTGCATTGGGTCTAAGCTCCGTTGCATGAAGGCCAGCATAGTTATGTTGCCAAAGGCAAATTCTCAGAAGTTTTTGACAGAAGACAGGAAATGAGAATTCATATTTACCAACCTGCTGTTATTCACTAACTCACACGCAGTGGAAGATACAAAACATACATTGTTAAACTGGATATGCTTACAAGGGAGTGCAGCTCTTAGGATATTAAAAAAACACCCATCAAATAGCACTAAAATTTGTCACAGTGCATTTAATTAGGAAGCCATGCTTACATGTTATTTACACAGTAATACATAATCAAACCCCTGCCTATCTGACTCACATTCCCTTGATTTATGGAGCAACGTCCAGTGATATAGAAGAAGTTACACAGCAGCTGCCAGAAAGCACATATCTGAAGGGATAACATGACCAAGCATTCTATTAATGCTCACTCTTTCTTCTCTCAAACAGTAAATATCATAACAATCGAGATATACCTCAAGCAAATGAAACCAAGTACACTTGTTCCAGATGGAATTCCTGGTAATTTCTTAAAAACAGAAGCCAGCTCAACTTCCTTTCCAGTATTCATTCTCATAAAAAGGTCTATTCAAGAATCCTATGTCTCAGCCTTATGAAAAAAAACTTGCATCATCCCACTTCACAAGGGGGTAATTCCAGTGATGTATCTGACTTAAGACCCATTGCCATTCTCTCTTTCTGTCAAATATCCTTGAAAAATGCATTTGTAATCAATTAAGAACTTATTTACCAACTAATTGCTTCCTTGCCCCCACAAACATGGTTTCTGACCAGGGCATAGCACTACCATAGCTCTCGTGAACTTCACCAGTGCTATTAACCTAGCAAGAGACAAAGGTTAACTGGTTTCTGCCATGTTTTTGGATCAATACTCTGTCTTGTATTCTTCTAAAACAACTCACTTCACTTGGCCTATCAAACACTTCATCAACTGGTTATCCAGCTACCCTTCCAGTAGACTCCATTCTGTTAAATGGATTAATTCTTACTCATCCTTCCTATCTGTCAAAATGGGTGTTCCCAAAGGTTCCACACTAGGCCCACTGCTTTTCAACATATTTACCAGCAACCTACACTCTGCCTAATGTCAAGCATCCATCATCCAATATGCTGATGACTCCACACTAATCTGTTGTGCTAGCAAAATTATTACTCTATATCACCTCACCCAAGAATCATTTTATCAGTTGAAAGCTGTGTCAATAAAGTCTGTCTTCTACTCAATCCAAAGAAAAAAGCACTGCTGCTATTCCTCCCCAAAGCCCTTAGATACCTGAAACAATTTTTTTCAGTAACAGTGCCTGATAATAACACCTATAAAAGTCACACCCATACCAAGCTACTAGGCATGTCAATTATTGATAACAGGACATTCTACTTACATGTGCAACAAGCTATTAAAAAAACACCCGAAAGTTAGTAACACTGTATAGAGCAAAAAAATGACTTAACTGATCCATCCAGGAAACTCCAGGCCTCTACATTCCTACTGCCCACTTTACTATATGGTTCCCAGTACTGCTTAACTTTCAAGCTTCCATTCAAAGTAAACTAAACTAGTGCTAGAAAAAGAAAGCAAAGTTTACCACTAATTCATGAAACAGAGCCCACCTTTGCTTAGCCCTAAACAGCTTGTTTGGCTTGAATTACTCAAGCAACTTACACAACTACTCCTAGTACATCAATCAATATGCAAACCAGAAGAAAAGAAGCCCTACTAGACCTATTGCATACATACACCCCTGCTAAGCCACTTCAACCTGGAAACAAAATGCTCCTCATTACCTACAAAACACACCTGTCAGCAGTAACTTCTCTCTTCTCTAGCTGTGTAGCCCACTTCTACAACTCTATCCCCTCATCCCTTAAACATACTGGCAACCTTTCCAATTACAAGACCAATTTAAACAAAAAATTTGTTTGACACCTTGAACTGCTCATGCACAACCATCAAAGGAGATGCATGACCACCCATTGACTATAACTATGTGTTTTTCACTCTGAATTCACTAACACCTACATATCTTAGCAGGTAGTAGTGGAATAACATCAAAATATGTTCTCACTTTAATGATACCTTACTACCTCTGTATGCTCTTCTACCTGCTTAGTCATCACGTACTACTGTTTATTTTCCTCTCTTGGGTCCTTACATAACATTCTCATCTTTCTGATAATAATAAACTCTCATTCCATGTCTTTAATTTTCCACCCTATGCATTACTCTTCCTGATGTCATTTTACTCCTCTGTCTATTTTAGCAGCAGAGTACTCTATTATTTTTCATCTCCCTACATTATTAGAAATAGAGTCAATATTTTGAATAACTACATATTAGTTTGCTTGACATAGGCTATCCACTTCTGTAGTGTGTCTTTCTACTTGCAGTAAATATTGTATTCTTAATAATTTTGTAAATGCATTTCAGTATTTTTGCATTTGTATATACTGGGGGGATTTTATCCCCTTGTATGTAATTACTTATCAGCTACTATAAAATGTTTTTGAGTATGTTTTTGTGAATCCTTTATCTTCAGCTCATTGTAAAATATTTAATCGGTTGTGGGGCTTTCTGCTCTTGTAGAAAAATTATTCAGCTACTGTTTAAATGTTTTTTAATCTGCTGTGGAGCTTTAATCCCCAGTCCTCTGCTGAAAATGGGTGTTGGCTCAATTGGAGTTTCACGGTTGTTAAAGGACAAATAAAATAAATAAATAAATCAATGTATGCAAATGCATATGGCCTTCCTTAAAAGGGATTGCAGCACTTAGGTGATGATAGCCTCCATGTGAATGTGTTGCAAGTAAGCAGAGTTGCACACATCAGATTTGATGAGTTAAGATATTCTTGAATGTTACCAATTGCCTTTTCTCATACTGACATGAAGTACATACCACTGAATTCAAACACCTGCCTATCTAACTCACACTCTCTAGACTTTTGTTCTAGTATTTATACTATAGAGGAAGTCATACCACAGTTGTCAGAAAACACACATTTGTAAGGCCAACATGACCAATATGTGTGAATGCAGATAACCTTGGAGGATCAAACCCTCCAGCTGTGAATGCATTACAACTCCGGAGAACTGCACTTATCACATCTGTTGAATAAACCACTCTCCCTTGTCATCAATTGCCTTTGTGCACACTGACACAAGGGACATGCCACTGGATCCAGACATCTGCCTATCTAAATTACACTCTCTAGGCTTGAGTACTAGCGACTGACACCAGAGAAGAAGTCATAGTGCAGTTGTCAGGAAACACACATTTGAAGGGAGTGTGACAATTTTATTGAAGACTGGCAAATGTGCTTTGTGAAACAGACACTAGTACTGGATGGTTCTCAAGCTACAACATACCATTTTGGCAATTTAAACATAGCATCAGGAATTCAATGAACCATGGTAGCTGTTACACTTATATTAACAGTTTTCTACACATGCTTCTGACAGTAAAGCTTTTTGTCCCACATAGAGGCTAATCTCATTTGCATGATGGTTAGCAAATGAATGCAACTGAAGGCAAATTCTGATCAGTTTTTGCCTTAGGGCATGAAATGTGAACCTTGAATGCTGACACTTGCCAATGGCACGCTCAGAACAATGCATGATCAATGGCAAGCTCTTACTGCATCCATGGGTATTTTCTCAGTTTTGGCCATGAGACAAGAAATCACATTTCCCAATAGTCATCACAGTGACACTGCTGTATACCAACTGTCACACAATAAATTACCTTAAAAACAGCAATAGTAGTTTGGAAGAACTTTTGCTGCATGTCTGTCATGTGTTTGTGTTTTACCTGACATCATTGTTATTTTAGGGGAAGGAAAATATAGAGGACTTTGCCATACACACTGCATGTGAAAGGATGTGACTCTAAACACATTTGAAGCATATTCAAAAATTACCATTATCCAGATGTACTCACACAATTTCAGGAGCATATGTTTTCAAGGATTTTATGGTTTGTTTCACATATTCAAACAAATGATTACTTTGCAGTTATTCTTTTTCTCTTTGGAAATGTTCGTTTTATTCCTTCAGCATGTACATAGATGTATGTTGTTATTGCTGAGGTGCCTTCTCTGAGAACACACACACACAGGTCACATTGTCATGGGTACTGCCAACAGTAATGAATTATAAATTCAACATCTGTTAATGAGTGAATGTGCGATTAGAAGCTCTAACATTTTGAAGTTGGAAGTATACACTGTTGACGTAAATCCCTCTGTTGATATGTATCAGTTTATTTTATGTGAACACAATTGTCTTTATTGCTGTACATAATAAAGTGCTCACATATTAATCATTGTTTATAGACAGAATATATACATATGGGTCTACATCAGATAATCGAACTTTCAAAAGTTTGACTTTCATATGGCCGAGACCATATGACTGAACTTTTGAAAGTTCGACCATCTAATAAAAAAGTAAAAACAAAGAAAAAAAATTACCTGAACTGCAAGCCCACCTGCACCCCCTGCTGCTTATATATACCAACTCCAAGATCACACTATAGTGCAGAAAAGGGAAATCTTCCCGTTCCACGCTATACAGAGATTTCTGTTAAGAATGTTTGAACTTTTCAAAAGTTCGATCATATGGTCTTGGCCATATGAAAGTCGAAGTTTTAAAAGTTTGATCTTATGAAGGGGATCCATACATATGCATACATACATACATATATACATATATATATTAGTAATGGAGTACAAAATGCAAGTCAAACTATGACCCCTTGAAAGTCACAATAAACATCTTGACTGGTGTATTTACTTGTAATGTCTCTGAGGCACCAAAATTGTAGCTGTCATGAAGCACTTATGTGAACTGATGGCAGATGAGTGAGTAAGAATGGAGCAGCACATCTGTGCAAAGTACTACTGTAGTAATCTAATGCATATCAATAAAATGATAGCAACGAGCCATGCAAAGTCTTAAAGATAATATATATTATCATATTTTCTTGCATGGCATTTGCTTTACAGCAGGATACATTATAATTTAATGAAATTTAATGAGACTGAAGATATAGCAAACCTACTCGATGAGAAATTAGGTTCTAACTTTACCCCTCTCTCCGAACAATCTGTCCCTCAGGATATACCTGAAAGTATTACACCTCCTGCTATCGCACAGGACCAAGCTCTAAAAGTGCTATCAAAAGTTAAAAATACTGCATCAATGGGTCCTAACAATATCCCTGGATGTATCTTAAACAGCATAAAGCAAGATATAGGCACACCCCTAACAATGCTGTTCAATCTTAACCTCCATACAGGTTGTGTACCAAATGAATGGAGAATAGCTACAGTCATTCCCCTGCACAAGGAGGACTTGCCACAGATATGGACAATAACAGATCCATAAATCTGACCATCTTCATATGCAAAGTCATGGAAAGACTTACCATAAAACTAATCGGTTAGTACATAGGGAGCCTCAAACACTAGACCTGTTTCAGTTTGGTTTCATCATGGCAGAGCATGCTTAGTCAGCTTGGTGGATTTTTTTGAAAAGGTCTCCATAGCAATGGATAAAGGCAAAATGGTACACAGCACATACCTCAACCTAGCCAAAGCTTTTGATACAGTTCCCTACTCTGGAATAGTATAAAAGATAAATAAACTGGGAATAAACTCCTATGTCACCTACTGGATTGCCAAATGGTTTACAGATAGGATGTAGGAAATCAAAATAGTGGAAGTTACTTCCACAGAGAGACCAACCACCAATGGCGTCCCCCAGAGTTCTGAGCTGGAACCTTTCTTGTTTGGTATCTTAACTTTCTGAAGTAAAAGCCAATACCAAAGGGCTTTGGCTGACTATGTTTGCAGATGACTGCAAGCTAAGAGCAGTCACCGAAACCCTAAATAACTTGGCTATCTTGCTCTGAGGTTTGTACCAAATAAATGACTGATGTCAAAATTGTGGACTGAAACTAAATGCCAAAAAATGCATTATTGTATCCTTTGGAAGTAATCTACCCCAGGGAACTACCAAATTGACAATACATCCCTGAGAGCTGATCCAGTTGTTTGAGCTTTGGGAACTTATATGGGCAGTGACCTACCTTTGACCAAAATGTATCCATTTTTGTAAGAAAGTCCTTTTGTATTGCACAGCTTATAACAAGGGATTATGTCTACATATATGGCTGTCATTGTCCCCTTTACTCAGCCCTCATTAGTCCAGCCATTGAATATAATGCCCCTTTCAGTATGTATCTGTCTAGACAAATGCAACAACTGGAATGCCCATATAGATACCATACTAAAAGGATATAAGGCCTAAACTACATGTCTACATGGCCTGACTTAAAGTTCCAACACTATACTCACCATCCTATAGGCTGCTAAGATCTGACCTGTGTGTGGCACACAAAACATCTTCCAACCCAATACTGATGAATTTACTGCACATCAGCAAGTCTAATGGCATTAGTCTAAGGATCCAAACCTCTTCTGCAATATCATCAGAATACTTTGGAGAGACAGGTATATCTCATAGAGTATACCACTGCTCTGGAACAGACTCCCCATCCTCATTAAACAAAGTGTATCCCTGTCCTGGATCTGTGGATGGGAAACAGAAAATTCACCACTTTCCCTTGTACTACTAATGGGCAGAGGCAGCTCATGAATACTTTACTCCATGCATGGGTCCCCTCAAATTATTTATGGTATGATCCCAGTTATTCTCACTACGGGTAATATATAATTATCGAAAATGGGATGGGTAAGGACAATCTCTAACCAAATGAGATAGGCTAATTCAAATACAGAAAGGAAAAGCGAATAGGTGTGAAATGGCCCACAAGGCAGCTAGCCTAGTGCTTACCTATGGACCTGTGAAATGACCACATGTATGATGCCACAAAAGAGAATGGATAGATGAAGTCAGCAAAAAAAGGAGATGACACTGATATATGGACTGTATTTTATATAGCATAGATCATGGAGAATGGTAGGTTAAAAAAATGACAGCAAAACACAAAGGTCCCTGAATAGTAAAGTGTCCAATCCTAGTGTACGCACTAGTGCCAGAAATGAAAAAAATAATGCACAGTCCTCAAGACTTGAAAACATTCCTACAACAAGTTCAGGCTAGGGCCAGGGGGAAGATGCCCAACCTGTTGTAGAAGGAAGACATAGTCCACAAAAAAATCTTGACAGGCCAAGTGAGCCATAAAAATGATAAAGTGGACTATTGAGGATACAAAAGAAATTATGTATTGTTACTGTTATGCAAGCCCAGAATTTTCTGGCAGAGGATATGTAGAAAGAAAATGAAAGGAAGGAAAATACCTGCACAATAAAAACTGTTAAAGGCTTCAAATAAAAATTAGCATTCATTAATATAACAGATTTATGAAAAACATTTTATAGATGAAGGAACTTTTGGCTATCTGGCAAAGAAAGCGACAGTAGACATGCAAAAATATAAAGAACAAACCCCAGAAATTTTTGAAAGGTAGAAAAAGGAAACATGGATTAGGGAAAGATAAATAGATCTGGTGTGGTGCAGTATATCTGCAAAGGTGAAAGGTAAACTAAAGGGTGATGTAGAAAGGAGGTAAAGTAGAAGTTAAAGAAACAGAAATGAAAGTTATGAATTATTTGTGAAGCAAAGGATCTAACGTGGAGAATCCAACACAGGTAATTTCACAGCATGATGGAATGACAGGTCTCCAGATTAAGGAGTAATAGGCAAATCAGGAGGCACTTGTAGAAGATTTTCATCATGGTGATGCTCTGGGGCCTTCTGTAGAAGACTGGTACAAAAGTCCAGTTGTTGCACAGCAAGGGAAGGAGCAGGAAAAAGTGACAACTCTGGCACAGGTAATGTCTCAAAGGGGTGGGCCAAAGGGTTCTCATATAAAGGAGCAGCAGATGAAGCAGTGTGCATCTGAAAAGGATATGCCACAGGATGATTTTCTGGAAATTTCTATAGATTACTCTCCAGAAACAGAGTGCAAAGAAGATACTCTCAATCCAAAAAAAAATATTTAAGGGGAAACGTGCTTTATTTAATTAAGATGGATAGACATATTAAAATACATGAAAGAAATAGATTAGAGAAAAGTAAATACGACCCAAAATGTGAGAAGATTGGTAAAACAGATGAACACAGTAATCAGGACCAATAAGAGGAATTCAAAGTATCAAATAATGAAAAATATAAAGCAGTTAAGACAAGAAATATTATTGTTAGAAGACTATAGGAAAGGGAACAGATCATTAAGTGTACATAGAAAAACAGATGTTTTAAATTAGTGAACAGAATCAAAACAGACTAAGATTTATCATATACTATTGCCAATAATAAATTAAAATTATAAGCAAACTTAAAAGGTATGCAGATAAATATAAAGAAAAAGTACAAAATAAGCAATTCACTGATAACCAAAAAAACAAAGCAAAAAGAATAGAAATACCACCAAAAAAGAAAATATAGGCACATTTTGGAAAAGCATTTATGAAAACTCCATTGAACATAACAAATATGCTGAATGAATAGAAGAATTAAAAGAAATAGTAAGGAGCTCTAATGTATAGGATGTTAATGGGAGAAATTGAGGCAAAATTAGGTTAAGAAAAGCTCCTAACTAACTAAAAAAAAAAAAAAAAAAAAAAAAAACAAGCTAAGACACAGTAACTATCTTCTAAAGCGTTAACATTATGCAAAGATTTAGCCTGGAGTAAGAAATGTGTGTATCTTGAATAGACACCAACCTGGTTAACAACTGGAATAACTATACTTCCCCTGCAAGCTATCATAAGGACTATAGACCACTAATTAGCATTCTGATAATATAAAAACAATATACTAGAAGTGATGCAGAAATATTTCATAGCCATTTACAAAAAAAAGACTCAGTCATGACAAAAGAACTAAAAGGTAACAAAAGAAAGTCATAAAGAACAGAGTCATTTTTGCTAAAAAAAGCTATAATAAAGAATTGTAAAAAGGGGAAGGATTAAAGTATCATTTGGATAGATTACAAAGAAGCACTTGACTGCATCCCACATTCATGGATAAAGGAGTGCTTACTGATGTTAAGATACATCCCTACATTACAGTGACCATGAAACAGTGATAGTCCACTTTGCAGTGGCTCAATGACAAAGGGCAAATTATTATCCCGGGCCTCATCCAAAACTATCCTGTGCTGATTTGTGACTATGAAACAGCTTGTCAAGAGAAGATTTATTTTAATTTATATCTTATGTTTACCTCTACCTTTCACTGTTTGTGCAAAGAAAGGGATAGATTGTAGACAGGAAGATTAAGTTTGATGTATACCTCTGATATTCACTGTTGTTGGAAAGTGACAGATTTTAGAAAGGCAAACTCTAGCCATCCCAAGGGGCCTAGTCAGCTATAGATTCACACAGACTGATGAGAAGACAACCCAGAACATATGCAAAACAATCTTGGGATCTATTAATCTTTATAAAGACATAGGACTGTGAGCATTGTCAAGGAAACAAAGCATTGTGTGATTACCACAACTGGTAAGATAGGTCACAGTGACAACTTAATTGTACTTAATTTAATATTTAGTTGCATATTGTTTGTCTGATTTTCTCAAAGAAGTTGACTTAAAATTTATTTGTATTCTGTGGTAATTGATTTTAATTATTCTTTAGCTTTAGACTTATTTGTTTATTGCCCAAAATGTATACGTTGTATACGTTAAATGAGTATGCCATTAATGATTTGCTAAAGTACAAATATATTGTACAGTGTACTAAATGCTTTGCATATTTAAAAATAATACCAGATAACACCGGTGACCTATGTTCCTCATATCAAGTATCGGGTTGTTTGCTTTTTTTTTGTTTGTTGTAGTAAATCTAGACTTACTGATGACGACTGCACTTGTGCAATTGGCACTGTTTGGAGAACTGTTGTTACATATATTAACAACTGGGCTGATGAGATGAACATTATTAGGTAAAGTGCAAATATAACACACACACACATATATATATATAAAACACATAGTGAAAGCTGATGTGTGTTGTCAATTAAGATCACTCAGCCCTTATTAAGCAGCAACTTTGGAATTCAGAATACAAGTATTCAGAAATCTTAGGATTCAGAGAATATAGAAGAAAATAAAAAAGAAAGAAAGGAAGAAGTTCACAACAAATAACAAGGAAGGAAAAGAAATTGATTACTGTCTATAATGCAAAGAGAATTTATATTTAAAAGGACATGGCTTTATTGTATAACACACAAATTGCAGGAAATGATAACAGTGTTCAATCAGAAAACATTCATACAAAAAGGCATCATTTTTCCAACTGATAAGGCAGAAAAAAAGACAAGGGGCATATGGAAGGGAAGAAATCAAAACTGAACTTGGAAGGATTAAAGAATATTATTGTAATAAAAAAGAGAAGAAAGACTGTCATTGACAGCATGTCTCAAGTTGAATTACAAAGACAACAGGATGAGAATTATATGCTTGCAAATGTAATAAACAATGAAAACAGTGGGATTAATAAGACTAATGGTGATGAAACTCATTCCTTTGTAATAACCAATAGAGCAGATATTACTAATTAGAAGTTGGAGATTCTTCAGCTCTGATCAGAAATGATATACTTGCAATTGGAGATTCAATTATTAGAAGAACTGATACTTATATTTGCAGAGAAGATAATGAACATCGAATAGTGTTAAGCTTTCTAGGAGTAAAAATGTCAGAAAAGCTGTAGAATGCCTTAAGGTAAGGAAAAATAGAGTTGTTTTTATTCATATGGGTGCAAATCATCTCACCTGCAAGGTCTCATTGACTGTTAGTAGGGAACTTACACCCCTCTTAGATATCTTAGCTTGTACAGGTGTTAGAAAATATTTTTCACAAATCACATATAAAAAGGAGAAGCAGTTCAGAACGAATGAAAAGATTTTTAGAAAAAAAACAAGAAAAAAAAACTAGCCAAGCTAGAGTTTTCACTGTGTGATATCTTAAACCTCCTATAATAGATGCGCATGGGATATATGCAAATGACGCCTTAAGGACATCAAGGGCAGGATTCACGAAGGCTTGCACGGAGTGTAAGAGACGTGCAACACTCCATGCAAGCCTCGTGATCCAGGAACAGCCCTAAACTCCGTGTAAGAGACCAGCTAAAACGTCTCTTACACGGACTGGGCGTGGACATGCTAAATACCTCACTTGCATCGGAAAGGTATGCAAATGAGGTATATTAGCGATCCACGAAGCAGAAACCAGTCTGTGTAGGAGACGTTTTAGCTGCATAAATGTACTCAGTTGACAACTGAGTACATTTCTGCAAAATCCACAACGGAGCGATGTCAGCTCCAAAAAAAGGTTGCATATGATTCAGGCAGCATGACAATGGCCAAATATGTGGCCATTGGCAAGATAACCTGATGCAAAAATATTAAAAATATAATTTTTTTTTTTCGGCGATCGCCCATGTTTAAACCCAGCGCAGCCCCGCGCAAACAGGCTGTGCTGTATAAAACCATAAAAAAGAAGGTTATAAACCCACAAATGTGGGTCTCATGCAATACATGGAATGACAATGCAGGGACCAGCAGACTAAAACCAAAATGGCCACCGTGTAGTGGTTGCTAAGGGGGGAAGCTGAGTCTAAGACATGTAACTAAGCATTAGTAGGCAATCTCATGTAAATGAGGGTTCGGATACTGAATCCCACAGTCACATACCAAATGAGCACAGTCTGACTAGTGTAAGAGATACAAAAGGGGGAGGAATAGAGTAGGAGATAGGTGACATCACAGAGGGGAATGGTAGAAAGAAATACAGTTTGTTGGAGGCCAGTGTAACATGACAGATGACAGGCACAGACCAGGGAAAGAGGTGTGCCACTAGATAAGTCATGGAAAGTCAAGAAATTGAAGGTGCACACTGTTACCTACACCAAAGTTTCTTGCTGGCCGTGCATGCGCACGTGTGCGCGCCATGAAGCGCGAGTAGGACAGTGTTCACGCGTGTAAGGCAGTGTGAGCATGTGGGAGTGTGTTGGGAGATGTTTAACGCTGTTTGCGTGGGTGTGCGCACGTGTAAGGCAGGCTGAGTATGTTGGAGGCTGTTGGCAGACGTGTAACAGTGTTTGCGCGGATGTACTCGCGTTTAAACCCGAATAAGTAGATTCTGAACCGTGTAAGCATGTGTGCGCGCATGTAAGCCACTGTGAGCGTGTTTCAGATAGTATGCAAGTTGCTCCCCCCTGGGGAAATAGAGAGGAAAAAGGAAGCTACAGAATTAATAGGAAGCTAGCAGGGATAACTGCTGAAGCTAGCAGGTGAAAACAATTAGAAGCAGGCAATTACACAGGCAGAATAGTAGCCCAGCCCAGCACTTAAAACTTTGCAAACAGTAGTGCAGGATGTTTCCATTAAGAGACACTGCAAGACAGGAGTAAGCTAATAGAAGTGAAAACTGAAAAAGCTTCACTCAGAGCAGAAATGTTAGGGGCTGCCATAGCTGTCATAATGAGACATAGGCGACTTGCTGAGGGTGGTGACAATGCAGATGGTGCCAGACAACCCACAGTGAGGAGGCGGAGAAGAGTGTACAGGCCCAGGGTCACCTACCACGGGTTACATGAGCTGGAGATAGTAGAGTGCTATAGAGTGGACAGAGAGCTCCTGCAGCAAATTGTTGAGCTGTGCAGGCCACACCTCACACACAGAACCAACAGAGGGGAACCCATCCCAGTGGAAACCAAGGTATGTGTTGGCCTAAGAATACTAGCAACAGGTACCTTCCAGAGACCAACTGGCGATATGATGGGGATATCACAGGCATCAGCCTTCAGGGTACTACACCAGTTCCTGGATGCCATGTCAGCACATGTCGGTGATCATGTATATTTCCCCAATGCCCGTGAGGTATTGGCCAGCAATATGCGTCTCTTCCAGCAAATAGCGTAATACCCTGAGGTACTGGGTGCTATAGACTGCACGCACATATGCATCAAAGCACCAGCCGGTGAGTGGGGTAGGGCCTACATTAACCGCAAGGGCTTCCCCTCCATCAACTGCCAGGTCATGTGTGATGCCCAGGGCATAATAATGAATGTGTGTGCTGGCTGCCCTGGGAGTTATCATGATTCCCACATCTGGCATTTGACGCAGCTGTACCAGACATTTGCCAATGGGGACATCCCACACGGACACCTAGTGGGGGATGCAGGTTATGCACTGGAGCCATGGCTGATGACACCCATCAGAAATGCACACACACCTGAACAGGAACGCCATAATGAGGCACACGCACAAACACGTAATGTGATAGAGCGTGTGTTTGGGCTGCTCAAGTCACGGTTCCGGTGTCTGGACACATCTGGTGGAGCCTTGCAGTACACACCAACTACATGTACCCAAATTGTCATGGTATGTGCTATGCTACATAATATGATCTTTCGAAAACAGCTGCAGCAGGACCAGCATAGGGCCGGGCCAAACAGCCCCCCACCATTGCCAAGGCCATTACAGACAGAGCGTGACTCTGAGGAGGAACAACCTGAGCCTTCCCCAGTAGGCAGAAGGAGGCATGCCCAGTATGCCCTGGCCTTGGCAAAGAGGCAACGCATAGCACATACACTGGCTCAGTAGGAATCCTGGGAATGATACCCTTCTCTGATTCACTCATATAGTAACAGGGATGCCTAACATGACACAACCTGCTCTCAAACATGTACAGGGAGTGTAGTATGTGCATCCGACAGAGGCAGCCCTGCAGCACCACCTGAGGCATGATTGCCATGTGTTAAGCAATGTAACACCATCTAGTATATGCAAACATGAAGACCCTGCCTAACATCTCACCCTCACCAAGCATGATGCCACACTATGAAGACAAGAAGATCAAGTACAATAATTGGCTGAAGTAATGCAGTCAGTCAAAGGGGAGCCAATGTGTTACAGACTGGGAATATATGCGGAGTTTGACATGATGCACCACCTGCTAGGGGTGGCATGCACCTATCATGCCATGCCCCATGGATACTGGCAAAGGCTGTCAGTACCCACAGCATGCCCTGAATAGGTAAGTCTCAAAACACAAACCCAACCTCATAGGTTCTACAAGGGATAGGAACCTAGATGTAATACTACCCCATGACAGATGTACAAACAGCAAGATGTGTGCAGTGTAAATGCACACAGTAAGGAGAATGTAGATACCAGTCCTGTAATAGAGAACTGGGCAAGGCTCACATCAGCACCCTAACACTACCAGGTCACACCTCATACTGTGCTGTACAGCCGCAAAACATGGAACAAGCTACAAAAGGAGGGTGACTAGCAAGAAATGGCAAGGATAACCACACCCCCATGTTGGTACCACAACAAGAAGCAGCATGGAATATCCATGGTCAAATACCAATGGCTAAAACTGCCTCACAGTATATAGCCTGCTGCAGACCACTGTCCTAATACCAGGAACAGCACCTGGCCTATGTCAGAATACATGAATATATCAAGCCCCCCAAACCACATTATATTGCTCGACTGAAAATACCCAGACATACACCAGTAGCATTGTACTAGCACCAACACAGTAGGAGAAAATTACCCAGATTCCATAAACCAAAATGCCCAGGGACAATGTACTACTCCCACAAGAGGGGTAAGCATACTGGATGTGATAATCAGCAACATGTGTACTGGATGGCAAGATGAGGTGTACCCCTCACTGGTAAGACTCAAGACATAAGACATGCAACACATAGTTCTCAAAGTCAGTGTGCTAAACAGTCACAGCCCTTAAGGCCAAACACAATGCCAGACAGACTTGTTATAGGTGACTCCATAGTCAGACACACTGACGTCCCACTCACCAGACTGAACAAGGAAAAGATCACAGTAAGCTGCCTGTCAGGCGCTAGAATCCGCCACATAACACAAGCACTCAGGTCACTCCACAGCAAGTACAAGTATGACTCAGTCATTGTCCATGCCGGTGTGAACGACCTGAGACGTACCTCCCTGGACTACATGAAAAGAGACATAGAGGAGCTCTCAGATTATGTAGCCCAGGCCGGTATGACCCTGACCCTGAGCAGTATCCTACCCTCACCAAGAATGATGCCACAATACAGAGACAAAATGATCAGCTTTAATAATTGGCTTAATTACTGGTGTCATTCTAAGGGATCAATGTCTGTCTGCCTGGGATGACATGCTTGACAAGCCACGCTGCTTCGCAAGGACGGCTTGCACCTGTCACCCTGGGCTTCGGATATTGGCAAAGGCTCTTGCCACCCCATAGTGCCTTTTTAGGCAAGGCTCAAATGATAAACCTACCGCCCTAGAAAACAAAAATGGAGAAAAACTAAGGGTAATACTGCTCAATGCCAGAAGTCTAAACCTAAAGATGCACGCCCTTGAAGCCCTCCTCAGTATGGAGAACATCGATGTCTGTGCTGTGACTGAAACCTGGTTCAAGGCTCCTGAGAGCACCCCAGCACTATCAGGTTATACCTCATATCATGCGTTCCGGCCCCAAAATCCGGACCGAACCACAAAAGGAGGGGGAGTATCCATATTCATAAAGGATACCCACACTTCCAGGTTAGTGGCAACGCACGAAGCATCGGAGACCATCCAGGTGCAATTAACCATAGGTAAAACTGCCCTACAGTTTGTAATATGCTACAGACCACCTTCTCAAACTCAGGAAACCCACACAGCCTTCCTGAAGACACTGGAGAGTATGAATGTCTCTCCAAACACCATCATATTGGGTGACTTCAACTACCCAAACATAGACTGGGAACATTACTCAAGCCCCAACACCCTAGCCCAAAGGTTCCTTGAGTTCATAAACTCAAATGCTATGGAACAACTAGTCACCATTCCCACAAGAGGAGAAAATATACTAGACCTGATCATCACAAACATGGGGACAAAATGCTCCACACCAGAAGTATATCCCTCATTGGTGAGATCAGACCATAAATTAATCTCACTGGAGATCCACATCCCGCCCCACCCCAGCAAAAGACCACAGTGAAGAACTTCTCAAAAGCAAACTTCACACTTCTTAAGACTGTAGTGGTATCTTTCAAGGCCCCCGAGCCAGTGGAAACCACAACCCACGCTGCTGAAACCCTTACAAATGCCTTCTACGACCACCTCCAGGAATGTATGGATCAAGCAATCCCTAATAAAATCAAGACCCTTTCCACCAAAGGCAGGCGCCCGGTCTGGTGGACTCCAGCCATAAACAAACTCTACAACAAGAGGAGAAAGCTACTACATGACAGAGCAAAATCCCTAAATGGGAAGGCATCTCTGATCAATACTAGCAAAAAACTACGATCACTCATAAAATCATCCAAGGCCAACTTTGAGAGAAAAATCGCTAATGACACAAAAGACAATCATAAAGCCTTCTTTAGCTATGTTAGAAACCTGGGTGGAAACTCCCAGATATGCTCAGAATTAGTCCAAAATGATAAAAAAATCACTGAACCCACAGACATTGCCAACATACTGGCAGACAGGTTCAGTGCAAATTTCTCCCTCCCCCCCAAAAGGAGAAATATCTATCCCACCAGAGTCTAGCCTCCCAAACATCTCAGATGCCCAGGTGAAAGCTGCTCTCTCTAAAGCAAAAAACACAGCATCAATGGGACTGGACGGTGTCCCCGGCTGTGTGCTACACGAACTCAATGAGAAACTAAACCCACACATAAGGCTGCTGTTTAATCTTAGCCTTACTACAGGATACGTACCCAAAGAATGGCGTACGGCAACTGTGGTCCCACTCCACAAAGGCGGTGCTTCTACGGACCCTGGAAATTACCGCCCCATAAGCTTGACGAGCCTTGTCTGCAAAGCTATGGAGAGGATCATAATGGAACTCATAAATAAAGACACTGGGGACCTACAGACACTGGATCCTACCCAATTTGGCTTTGTCAAGGGCAGATCCTGCCTCTTGAACTTGATCGACTTTTTCGAAACAGTCACTAAGGCCATTGATGAGGGTAAGGCAGTTCACACAGCCTACCTTGACCTAGCAAAAGCGTTCGACACAGTACCCCACTCGGGCATCATAGAAAAGCTCACCAGCTTAGATGTAAACCCATATGTCACAAGATGGGTTACAAACTGGCTCAAGGACAGAACACACAGGGTTAGAGTTGCTGGTGCCATGTCAGAATCTAAGCCGGTCACGAGCGGTGTCCCACAGGGTTCAGTCCTGGGCCCCCTCTTGTTCGGCATTTATTTTTCTGAAGTGCAGGCAAACATAGGGGGATTGTGGCTGACAAAATTTGCAGATGACTGCAAACTGGGCACCATAATTGACACTCCATCAGACACAGACATCCTCCAGAAAGGTCTCATAGAAATGGATAACTGGTGCCAGAGCCATGGCCTTAAGCTAAATGCCAAAAATGTATAGTCATACCCTTTGGGAAAAACAAGGTAACCCCTAATTACCACATAGGTGGTAATCCATTAAACATGGAAGAAGTTATCAGGGACCTGGGGACCCAAGTTGACAGTAACCTCTCTTTTGACACTCACATTGCCAAAGTGGTTAGGAAGACCTTCTACATTGCCCACCTGATCATGAAGGATTCACATCCAGATCAGGAGAGGTCATTGTACCCTGTACTCTTCACTTATCAGACCAATGATTGAGTACAATGCCCCATTCGAATGTACCTTACCCGACACCTGCAGCAGTTGGAAAGACCCCAAAAGTTCCTCACCAAAAGGATAAAGGGGCTCAAACATATGTCATACAATGCCCGACTGAAGAAACTCCAGCTCTATTCAGTCGCATACCGTCTGCTCAGAGGTGATCTGTGCCTGACATTCAAGGCCATGTCCAACCCGAATTAATGGACATGCTCCACCTCAAAAATCCAAATCCACCAGAGCCACGAGAGCAAGAGACTTAAACCTCAACACGGATATAAATAGGACATGCTGGAGGGACAGATTCATCACCCAGAGACTCCCTACACTATGGAACAGAATCCCAGTCCATGTGAGGCAGAGCCCCTCACTGACTCTGTTCAAGAGAAATCTTGACGAGTGGATGGGAGATCGTAGGTTTACCCCAGGAATCATCTCTGTATCACTGCTGGACAGAGGCACAGCAAACTAATGGGTATAGTATTCTCATCCTAAGGGGTGGTGAAAGCCACACACACTCTGGCTAGGCTTATAAATGCCCTAGGGCAGATAGCCTAGTATGAACCTATGAACCTATGAACCTAAGCACACTGGATATACACACCCTGACCCCAGTCCCTGGCCAGAATACCACAGTGAAAAACATGTATATATTTATATAGTATAGGTTGCAGCCCTCAAAACTGATGTTGAATCCACAAAAGGCCCTGTGCAAGTGCAGAATATGGGACACACCACAGAACATGTTATACAGGCATTCCATGAACACAGCCAGGAATGCTTGGAGTATGCAATCACAAATAACAACAACACACAATGCCATACACGCAGGCATCTGGCATGCTGGCCTCCAGCCATTACCAAACCTTGCAAGAGAATGAGGAAGATACCAGATGATAGAGCAAACATAAAAAGGGAAGTAATCACTGACCAGTAGTATGGCAACAACATATGTCCACACATACAATCCACTAAGTCCAGCCACAACAAGTATAACCTATGAATCCAGAGGCAATGTGATGCCAGTACCAAGTACACAGACAACCACAACACCCCCCAATAAATACAAACATATGTGATAGATGCATCCATGTATCCAAAGCTGAGGTTGAGCTCCAACAACTCAGTACTGTCAACACTAGTCAGGAGGAGAAGGTAACCACATACACCACAAACCCAGTCCCACATAGACCTACCAAAACTGTAAACCAAACACATAAACACAGACAAATATTCCTGGAGGCCTTAATTACAAACACACCACACCAACAGATGCCTCCAAAGTAGATCACAAGCAACCACAACCTTCAAACATAGCACATGCAACAAATAGTACGCAAAGCTGGTGTGCCAAACAGTCACAGGCCCGAAGGAGAAACAACATGCCTGATACATTCGTAATTGGTGTCTGTATAGGCGGAAACACAGCTGTCCCACTCACCAGACTGAACAAGGGAAAGGGTAGAGTAAGCTGCTTGTAGGTAGCCACAAAATGCCACTTAACACAAGTACGCAGGTCACCCCAAAGCAAGCAGAAATATGATGTACTCAATGTCCATGCTGGTGTGAATTACCTGAGATGTACCTCCCTGGTCAACATCAAATGAGACATGGATGGTCCCTCTGAGTATGTACCCCAGGGCGGGATGACACTGGCTGTGTGCAGCATCCAACCCTCACCAAGAATGATGCCACAGTACAAACACAGAATGCTCATGTTTAACAGCTGGCACAGTTACAGCTGTCAGTCCAAGAGGGTGTAATGTGTGTCTGCATGAGATGTCAAGCATGACAAGTCAGGCTGCTGTTACAGGGGTGGCTGTCAGCTGTTACCCGTGTGCATCTGGATACTGGATAAGGCCTTTGCCGCCTCCATAGAGCCGTATGTAGGCAAGGCCAAAAAGACTACCCACCACCCTAGAAAACATAAGTGGTAGGAAACATAAGGGTAATGCTGACCAATGCCAGATGTGTAAACTGCAATATGCATGCCCCTGAGGCACTTTCCATTATGGAGAACATTGATGCCTGTCCAGTGACAGAAGCCTGCTGCAGGCCTAGTGACACCACACCAGCACTACTAGGTTATACCACATACCATGTGTTATGGCCCCAACACCTGCACCAAGACATTAAAGGAGGGGGAGTATCCATATGCAGCACAGACACCCATATAGCCAGGTAACTGACAATGCACAAAGCAGCGGACATCACCCATGTGCACATAACTGTAGTCAAAACTGCTGTACAGTCTGTAGCATGCGACAGACCACACTCTCACACACAAGAACCCCACCCAGACATCTGAAGACACTGGATAGTATGGATGTCCCACCAAATACCAGACAAGGTACACAAAGTACCACATAGGTGTCAAACCATTATGTATGCAAGGAGTCATCAGGGACCTAGGGACACAGGTCGACATTAATCTGTCATGTGACAGCCACAATGCCAATGTGGCTATGAAGACTGTTGATACTGGACACCGTATCATGAAAGGATTCACACCAACATCAACATAGGTCACTGTGCCGCTGTACTGTTCCCTTATCAGACCCATAATCTAGTACAATGACTCATATGGGATGTATCATACGTGACACCTGCAGCGGTTCGGAAGACCTCATAGTTACCCCACCAACAGGATAAAGGGTGTGAAATATATGTCATATGCTGCCTGGCTGTAGACACCCCAGCTGACTGCAGTCACACACTGCCTACACAGAGGCATTGTATGTCTGTTGTACCAGGCCATGTCCAACACAGGAGTAATGGACATGCTACACCATAGGAAATCAAAGCCATTGGAGCTGTGAGAGTCACAGATGTCAACCTCAACACATAATGAAATAAGATGTGCTGGGGGGACAGATACATAACCCATAGGCTCCCCACACCCAGAAACAGGATCCCAATCCATGGTAGGCAGAGCCCCTCACTGACACCCCTCAACAGGAATATTGCCAAGTGGATGGATGACCATACATGTATACTGGGGGTCCCCACTGTGTCACGACCAGACAGAGGCATAGTGAAGAACCTCATAAATGGCCATAATTGAAAATAGCAAGGGGTGGCGAAAGACACACACACTTTAGCTAGGCTTACTAATGGCCTAGGGTGTCTAGCCTACTATGAACCCATGAACCTATGAAGATACAACATGTACAGGACACTAAGGATAATCACAAGGCTTACCCAACTGATGGTAGGAACTATGTTGGGCATCCACAGATATGCTCCGAATCACACAGATATTACAAACAACATACCAAACACACACACATATTGCTAACATACAACCTGTCAGGTGCAGTGCAAACCACCCCCGAGTGCAAAATACCTATCCCAGCAGATGGTCCCCTGACATTGCAGATGCTGAGGTAACAGCCATCATCTGCAAAGCAGAACACACAGCAGCAAAGGTATGTGATGGTGTCCTTTGCTGAGGCCAACATGGACCCCAAGAGTAATGGAATGCAAAATCACACTACTGGCCAATATCAGCCTTACCACAGGATATGTACCCAAAGAGCAGTGTACAACAACAGTGGTCCATCACAACAAAGGTGTTGCCTGAATGGATACTCCAAACTTCCACCCCAGGATCCTGACAAGCTTGTTCTGCACAGCTATGGAAAGGATCAGTATGTACCGCAGACAGAAGGCTAATGTGGACCTACTGATACTGGACCCTACACACTGTGGCTGTTGTAACTGCAGAACCGGCCCCTAAACATGTCTGACCCATTTGAAGCAGTCATTAAGGTCATTGATGAGGGCTATGTGGTCCACACAGCGTAGCTGGACCGTGCACATGCTTCTAGACAATACCGTACGTGTTCAGTATGGATATGTTCACCAGCTTAAATATACACCCCTATGTCAGTAGAGGGGTTGCAAAGCAGACCAAGGACAGAACTGACATGGTCAGACATGCCGCATTCATGTCAGACTACAAAGCGGATATGAGTGGCATCCCACAAGGCCTGGTCTTGGCCCCCCCCCGTTCTGTATACATGTCCCATAGGTATAGGCCAACATGGAAGGACTGTGACTGAGCATGTATGCCGAGGAGTACAAACAGCCCACCATATCCGACCCCAGCTGACACAAGCAACCCACAAAAGGGCCACCTACAAACAGACAACTGTAGCCATAGCCATGTCAGCAAGCTAATCGCAGAACTGTGTATAGACAACCACCGTGGATATACAGTAAGTGCCCACAAATTACCACACAGGTGTTAACCCATGAGGCACCTAACATGTAATGTGAGACCTGGGTACAAAAGGTGATAAATATCCTGCACTGGACAAACATGTGTCTGTAGTGTTCACAGAAACATGTACCATATACCCACCCAAAAATGAAAGCTGGCAGATGTAGATAAGGGGAACTCACTCTGGCTCTGCAGCTATCCTCCATCAGCATCACAACTGACTACAATAGCCCCTGTGGGATATACCGCAGCAGACACCTCCAACAACTGTAAAGTCCACAACAGTACCCCACCAGGGGTAGCAAAGAGCCTGAACAGATGCCATGTGTTGCCTGAGTAAACAAACTGCAGCCCCACATACCACCATCCTTCCCAGCTACAGGAAAGCTGTGCCTGATGTATGACGCCATGTCCAACCTGGAATGAATGAACATGTTGCACCATGTACAATCTGAATGGCAGTGAGCTATGCACATGAGAGACCTTAACCCCAGCACTGACATACATAGGACAAGCTGTACAGAATGATCCATAACACAGAAGGCACCCCCACACTTCAGTAAACTCCTGGTACAGGGCAGCCAGAGTGCCACATATCGACACCCCTCAAGAGGCATCCTGATGAGTGTATGGGAGATGGTAGGCTACCCTGGGTATCACTGTTATGTCAGAGGTAGACAGAGGCACAGTATACCAACCATGACATATGTAATGGCAAACTCCAGTTACAATGTGTGTCGAAGGACAAACACACCCTGTGACTACCATCAGAAATGGCCTACGGAACATCACTAGTGTTTGCCAATGTCCACCCATGTTGTGGAATACACTAGCAATGTTGGACGAGCCTGGTGTAGGTAGTCCATATCTGAACATATTGCAACATGGTCATATGTGCACAACTGGCCCCTACACAGTCTGTTGTGCTCACTATGAAGATATCAAGCAATGATAGGACTAAAGCCCAGGATACTGTCCACTACAGTGAAAGTACCGAACCAGTACACTATACGGTACTACAGTGTTAGGTCATTATGAAAGTATGTTGAGAACTGTCTGCAAAGTATCCCATGCAATTCCTGCAGGCACAGTATAATCCCTGTTGTGGCAGACACGAAGCAGTTGGCCAGTTAGTACACAACATGACACCCAGCACACAATCATAAACGTGCGATAATGTCGAAGGTCACACACACCCAAATATGTGTTGGACTTCAGAGTGCAACATATGGAAAGCTCACACTGGGCATGCTCGCACACTTAGATAAATGAGGCATATGTCAGACAACATGCCATGGAAAGGCTGAACTAGGCATGCTCACACACTTAGGCCATATCTCCGTGTAGCAGTTGGCCACACATATCTGGTATTTGTACGTGTCAGTCCAGGAACCAACCACAACACAGCAATCAGCCCAGTGCACACAGTAAATGACCACAGAGACATAAGTGATATAGTGGATCACCGTCATATGCAAACATCTGCCACAGATACACAAGTTGGTCATAGGAACAGGGAATGCTATGGCAATAAAGACCTGCAAACAGTAGAACAGCACAACAAATATTGTGCATCCGACAATTGAACATATGGGTGTAGAGGTCAATACTAGACTTCTTGCCCCAGGGAATGGCAGCTCAGCCAGAGTGTGCTTGGCATCTGCATCCCCAGGATAGTAGGCTACCATGCCACTGTAAAGTAGGCCACAGAAGGCAACATGTGAGGCTAGTGAGCTGTGCCTCTGTCAAGCAGGGGCACCGTGGAGGTCTCAGGGATTGAATGTGCTAAGCCACAGCCATGTTGTCGGTGTGTGCTGTGAGAGGGTTGCCGAGGATCTCTGACAGTAGGTGTCTGTCAATAACAGACTGAGGGGAGCCCTATCTGCATTCTCTGGACGATTCCACTGTCAACACTGTGTTGTAATGAGTATGTGTGAATGAAGTGCCATGCTGGAACCGTCCACAGATGTCCTCCCTCTGTGGGCTACAGCCCTGCAATGTATTAGGTCGCTCTGTCTGTTGAACGGTGCATATATGGCCGGTGTACAGCTGACAGGTGTCTTGTTGTGGAGCAGTCATGGGTATATGTGGGATAGCATGACCAATGCAAACTGTACACATGCTCATAGGATGCAAGTGTCAAGGATTATGCTGAGTGGCCAGTATAGTCCTCCAGCATGGGTCCTCTGAAGTCATCCACCCCAGTCTAAACAAGTGTAGAGTCTGCTTGTGCTAAACACAGTTTGTGTGCAGTGACAACCTTGCCTGGGGGTGGAGATGAGATATGGATGTCCAGGGAAAGGTGGTCATGGTCAGATATCAACAATGGTGGTCTACCTCTGGTGTGGAACAGTGAGTACCCACGTTGCAGATGGACAGGTGCAATATGTATTCACCCATGTGGCTGTGGTGTGTGGTTCTGCCATAGCACATGGACCCACAAATTGTAGTGGCGGTAGGGTAAAGTGGTAGAGGCCTGAGTAGTTCTCACACACAATATGCCTGTACCTGATGTTAACAACTGGAATGGTGTATGTGAATACCTGCATATCCTGGCACTGTTCCCAGGGAAGCTAAGTGTGTGTCCTGGATGTGGGTGTGGTGTTCTGGACTGGTTGTGTTGTGTGTTACAGGTCCTGTGGTTCCAAAGCATGGTATAGAACATAACCTGCCAGTGCGATGTGCATATCTGACCCTGACGTAGGTGGCTGCAAATGCATATATATGCTATCCCCCACCTGACAGGTAGTACTACATCTACATACCTCTGTGGAAATAAAGATGTCAGCACCTTAGAAATACTACAGGTGCAGAACAGATGCCCAGTAATTCGGATAGTGCGCTCTGCTAATGCGTCTCCCTCAAGTGTCATAATATAGTTACGTATGCGTTCGAATCCTGCAAATTCTCAGTGTGGGTGAGTGGGATTTGTGTGTGTGAAAGGCTGTGAGAGGGAAATGTCCCTTTTGGCAACTGGGAAAACACACTACAGGATGCACATTCCCCTTACTAAACAATGATGATGTCAGCACCCTATAAGTACAGCAGGAGAAGGGAAACCTCCCAGTAATGTGAGTAGCGCGCTCTGCTAATGCGTCCGTCTCGAGTGTCATACCATACTTAGGTAGTGGTTTGAATCCTGCAAATGGCAAGTGTGTGTGTTTGGATGAGGGGCGTTACTGTGTGTGTGCAAATATGTATGAAGGAAATGTCCCTTTTGGCAACTGGGAGAACACACTACAGGATGCACACTCCCCTTTCTAAACACAGATGATGTCAGCACCCTATAAGTACAGCAGGAGAAGGGAAGCCTCCTAGTAATGTGAATAGCGTGCTCTGCAAATACGTCTGTCTCAAGTGTCATAACATAGTTAGGTAGTGGTTTGAATCCTGCAAATGGCAAGTGTGTGTGTTTGGATGAGGGGGGATACTGTGTGAGGGAAATGTCCCTTTTGGCAACTGGGAGAACACACTACAGGATGCACACTCCCCTTTCTAAACACAGATGATGTCAGCACCCTATAAGTACAGCAGGAGAAGGGAAGCCTCCCAGTAATGCAAATAGCCCGCTCTGCTAATGCGTCCATCTTGAGTGTCATAACATAGTTAGGGAATGGCTTGAATCCTGCAAAAAGCAAGTGCGTGTGTTTGAATGAAGAGGGTTATTGTGTGTGTGCAAATATGTATGAGGGAAATGTCCCTTTTGGCAACTGGGAGAACACACTACAGAATGCAAACTCCCCTTTCTAAACACAGATGATGTCAGCACCCTATAAGTACAGCAGGAGAAAGGAAGCCTCCCAATAATGTGAATAGCGCACTCTGCTAATGTGTTTCTCCTGAGTATCATAATGTAGTTAAGTAGGAGTTTGAAACCTGTAAATGGCATGTGTGTGTGTTTGGATGTGGGGAGTTCATGTGTGTGTATTTCTGTATAAAAAACATGTTAGTTTTGGCAATCAGGAGATCACACTACCTGATGCACATTACCTTTTCAAAATACTGATGTTGTCAGCACCCTATAAGTATAGCCAGAGAAGAAGGACTCTCTAGTAAACCGAATAGTGCGCTTTGCTAATGTGTCTCTCTCATGTGTCATGACTTAGTTAGGTAGGGGAATGAATCTGGCAAGTGTGCATGTGTGTGGGGGTAGTAGGGTGTGTGTAAATGCAAGTGTGAGAAAGCAGATCCTTTTGGCAAATACTACAATACACCAGATGCTGCATACTCCCCCAGTAAACACAGGGGATGTCACCACACTATCAGCACAGCCAAACAGGGCTAGTTGGCTAGTAATGCCAATAGTGTGCTCTGCTACTGTGTCTATTACCATTGTCAGAGTACAGATAGGTATGTTTTGGTAACCCACAACTGTCACGTGTGGTTGTGTCACACAGTATGACCTTGTGTGGGTGTTTGTACATAACAATGCATGCCATTGCCTAAACCAGCAATGGCATTGCACACATGATGCATGTGTGTGACACATACACATAAATACCTGTGACCTGCAGTAGTTACCATGTCTGACACATGCTTCGTGTGGATAAATGGTATTTGCAATGTATACCAATATGACTGTGTCTTACTGTGCAAGGTCCGCACGTGGTATGTCCCTATACAGTGTGGGTGTCTATGGTGAAAGACCTACGGCAGGGGATACACATCTGGTCTGGGCCATATAGTGTACATGTAGTCGATGTACAGGTGCTGCATGTTCCCACCTGTTGTGGTAGTGGTAACATGTCATTCCACTGCAATTTGGTGACCACATGCTGTGAACCCTTCAACTAGTGTGTTGTAGCTACAGTAATGCTCACACACAATGTTTGGCTGGATGCAGTACAGCCTTATAAACACAGTTCACGAGACTGTCATATTGCCGGTGTTGTTATGGAGGATAGGTGGTCTTCCTGTGTATGTGAGGGTTGTGTGTGCCAGGCTATGAACCAGATGGCAGTCCGACACACTGTCAGCTGCACATGAGTAGGACCTGATGGTTTGTGCTGTGCCAACAACCTGGAGGTGTGTGTGTCTGTGTTACCTTGGGATACCACCCCCCCTATCCATGTGTGTTACATGTGTAGGGGATGACAGGCATGGTATGGGGCATAACCTGTCAGTGATGGGTAACACCTGTGAGCCATGAATCATGAATCTGGTACTGCACAGACATTGCAGTTCACCATGCTGAGGGCAGTGTCTGGTGCATGCATCCTCTGGTGTACACTGCTGTTGTTGTGTAGCAGCACTGTTAGTGTCCTAACCTGTGTGATACCCACAGAGGTCGCTATGTAAACCATGTCCTGCAGCATAAGGCAGTATGTGTGTACCAAGGAGCTTTGCCATTATACATCGGGCCATGGCTGTCACGTGCAAGATGACCCGTGCACATCATTGTGGCTTCCCTAGCATGTAAGCACACGTTGACAGCCAGTGGATACCCTATGAATAACAGTGGAGACTGAGCATAATGTAGACATACAACACCCTTCCCACATATAGTGGTAGAATACCTGGTGAGGGTATGTTGGCAACCAACATCAGGCTCATACTGGCCTGTGCCACATGCTGAGAGATCCATTCTATGTTCCCTATCATGTAGTCCAGGGAGGTATGTCTCAGGCAGCCACACTGGCATGGTCAATGAGTGAGTCATATCTGTCCATGCCTCTGACTGACCTGTAAGCATGTGTGCTGTGGTGGACCATAGTGCCCCTGAGTCATATCACTGTGACCTTCACCAGATACAGCCTGTTGAGCGGGACCCCAGTGCAGCACACAAGACAGGTACCTGACACGTCTGTAGCAGGTGTGTTGTGTAGCCCTACAGGCTGCGAGTGTGTGGCACAGGGGATGTGCGTGCCATGTGTGGCATGTGCTCTGTTCCGACGGAACATATGCCTGTGTGCCAGCTGCGGAGGTGTGTGATGCCCAGGCAGGCTGCTAGTCTGAGTCCCCACGTATGCCCCAGTGTGTTCAGCATGCTGTCAGTGTGTGTCAATGTCTGACTGGTATTGTCATCACTGTAATATATTGTGTTGATTTATTTATTTATCCTACATTTGTTGACTGGGATAGCCCGACTGGATGCATGTCCATTTCCAGGGGAGGCCCGTGGAGACAAGCTACGAGGGTAGCAGATACAGCATTACATAATACTAGCATTACATATTACAAACAGATTATTTACAGAGATTACATAAGTAAGCAAGTCAAACATGTTCCACAGGTTAAAGTTAGACCTGTGCACAAGTCAGGATTAAATTAAAATTACACAGTAAAGTGGTTCACAGAAGTTACACATTCGAGTTAGCCAGGCTTGATACATTGACATAGCCAGTTAAGTGACAAATGTTGTTTGAGTCTACTGTTAAATTGACCTAAGGTGGACAGTAGGGTAATATCAGCTGGAAGTGAGTTCCAGGATCTACTTGCAGGGTTTGCAAAGAGAGAATCACCGGCTGTCTTATTAAACTTGCTAGTCTGAAGTAGTACTTTGTTAGAGGATCGAAGCGGTCTAGGATTGTTATAGGGGGTGATAATATTTGAAGTGCAGGAGTATTGTCTGGATTATAGAGGATTTTATAGGCCATAATCAGTTGGTTATACTGTATTAGGCTGGGTATTGCAAGCCAACCAAGCTGATTTAGATTGATGCAATGATGTGTCCTAAAAGGCAGCCCAGTGGCAAACCTGGCAATGTGGTTGTAGCAAATTGAGTGTTTGTTAAGGACAGTCTTGTTCATAATTGAGAGTAGAGGGGATGCATACAGAAGGGTTGAAACAAGGTGTGAGCGAGCTATGGCACCTTTAGCTGGAGGGGCTAGGAAGGCTTTAATTCTGTAAAGTGACCCTAGTTTTCTATTGATGGCTTTGATAATCTGGTTAACATGTATGTCACATTTGAGATTATTGTCTATGATGACACCTAATAGTTTCGGAGATGGGTCAGGGGAGATTATTGTGCCATCAGTTGATGTTATGGTAACGGTAAAAGTGGTAGACCTACGTGTTGGTGAAATAACAGCAGTTTAGTTTGATTGGGATTTAGGATCAGACGATGTTCAGAAAGCCAGTTTGCTATTGTATTAAAGGTGGTCTGGGTAGCTGACCATAACTCTGGAGATGTGGCTGAGCAGATCAGAGTAGAGTATTCAGCATATTGGATACAGCTGACTTTTGGGATGACAGTATAATGGTCGTTAATGAAGATGGAGGACAGCAAGGGCCCTAGTATAGAGCCTTGTGGTACTCTGAGGGTGTTAGGTAGAAGGTTAGAGAGTTTGTTCTGCCAGAGGCCAGCCTGCTGTCAACCATGCAGGCAGGATTGAAACCATTGGAAGGCTCCAGTATCTAGACAGTCTTTGCAGGGTGTGGAGTACAAGTTGGTGATCAACCATATCGTATGCCTTTGAAATATCCAAAAAGAGGGCTGCGGATATATAATTATTTGTTGCAAGTATGGCTTATGGTGTTAGTAAAGGCTAGGAGGCCTGACGTAGTGCTGTGATGAGGACGTAAGCCATGCTGAGTGTCTGCCATAATGCGACTTTGGATTAGGTGGTGCATGACTTGTCTATGACAAAAGTTTCCATAATCTTTGCAAGTGGAGAGAGTATAGCTATTAGCCTATAATTGGAGACTTCAGTAGAGCTGCCTCCTTTGTGAAGTGGGATTACATATGACATTTTCCAGATGGTGGGAAATTTAGATTCTAACATGGTTCCTTTGATTACCTTTGAGACGGGGTAAGCAATAGCATCATCTGGTTTTTGATAGCTACTCGGCAGGGAGTTGATCAGCAGAAAGTGTAGTGGGTTTCACTGTTACAATCAAGGTACGGAGAAGTGAAGTGGCGACTGGTTGGCAGCTGGACGCAAGTAGTTTTCTAGGGGTACTACTTTCAGGACCAGGGGAGCTAGGAGGTAGATGGCTAGCTAGGGCCTGAAATGTCTCAGTAAAGAACTGGTCAAAACTATCAGGAACATCTTCAGGGGTATTATCAATAGTAGCAGCAGGGATTGGGGTTGACATTTGTCCTGGACGTAGTATATATGACATGCCACCTGACAGGGTATAGCATTACTGGGTTCAGAGAGACCAGTCCCCAGATTGGCTGTGTGGTGGCATCCCACACATGTGTTGTATGTTCCTGGCCAAGGGTGATGGCTGACTGCATACATGTGGCAGCTGTGACAATGACACATGACTCACATAAACCACAACTGGACCATAGAGGTGAGTCACAGGTTACCTTTGCACATGCTACCCTAGTAGTGTGATTGCCATGGTGAGTACCAACACATAGGGCCAATGGGGAGCAACATACTGAAGGTGTGTATGTGTGGGTGTACCGCTGCTGTTTCATAGCACTGACACATATATGACTGCACACGTGGGTAAATGCCAGGTAGGACGTGTGCAATGTGTCACAGGCAATGTACATGCGTACAGGACAGACAGTGACATTTTGTCATGTGTAAAGTTGACATATGTATCGTACGCTATGCAGATGTCACTAGAAGTCTACAGAAGCACTGTAACTCTGCATTGCAGGTGTAAGCAGTGTTCCAGGGGACCCCAAGCGAACATGCATGCCAACAAAGCTACAGTAAACAGGGCTGGAAGTAGTGCATTATACAACAAAGAAGGCGTAACAATAACAGTAAGTAACAATGCAAATATGTAGGCACTATCAACATGTACCCAGGAATACGCAGCACAGATGCCCATGGTAGAACCGATATTATGTCATACTTATTTGTGTTTTGGATTACATTGGTACTGCACACATATCTACATGCACGAACATCCACATGGCATAGTCATTGTGGGCAACTTGACACCATTACTGTACATGTCCACCATTGCATATCACTACTTGCGTTAGCTTTCCCCCTGTGCTACCCATGTATGCGGCTATCTGTTGACAACCTTACCACTGGCATGCAATTATGTGCAGCTGTTATACTTTGGTATGTACTATGGGTACAGATAACAATTCAGGACATTCATACAGTTACTGCAGCAGGCATGCTGGGATAAACACACAGTCATAGCAGCACACTGTACTGTTACCAACATGATACTACTAATACACTTCTATGTAGTCACCCTGTGCATCAGCAACGTGTTTACCTGTTCCTGCAATGATGTTGGAGATTGCAGGAGGTGGCACAGTGTCATCATATGCACAGGGTGTGGATTAGGTATGCCTGAGTCAACCACTGATACCACCAATTGACATGTGTGTGTATGTGTGTTGGTGGGGGGCAGCAGTACAGGGTGGTGCAGTGTTGGTGCAGTGTGTGTGTGTATGTGGTTGCCCTAGGTGTTAACATTTCGCATGTGTGTATGCATGCACACAGTTCCACCTCATGGCTGCCATATGCAGGGGTTTGTGGACAGCCACAGACTGCACCTGGCAGGCCATACAGATCAGTGTCTGCGTGCACGGACACGGTACCTGTGCCTAGCAGGGGTGCTACGGACCATATCTAGTACAAAGCCAGACTGGGTACTGTCATCAGAAGCGGGAGTGTGTTGACTGGACACAAGTCCCTGTTGGGACTGTCCAGAGCCACGTGCATGTGGTCTCCTGGGGCGTTCCGATGACAGCACAGACCCAGCATTGCTGGGGCTGCTGCTGGCACTATGGGGGCATGCGCGAGCCTGTTGTCGTCCACGCCGACTGCCAGCTGCTGCTGCTGCCGGCATACGGCCACATCGATGCCGCAAACGTCCACCATTGCTCTGGCTCATGGACATCTGGTTGTGGAACTGCTGTAATATGTCCCCACAACGTCTGTCTATGACATCGGTGAAGTTACGGATAGCATCCGCAATGTCACGCATACTGTCTGTCATGGCTGTGCGACATGCTCTGAGCTCCCTCAGACCCTGTCTGGTGTACCTTTCCATACGTGACTGTGCCTGCATGACAGTCCGAAACATAGCTGAGGTTGACAGACCTCTTTGGGCACATCGGCCAGAGGCAGTACGCCCACAGATGCTCCCACGAGAACCCATGGGCAACTGTCTGTGTGGTACCATAGGAGGACCCTGCCCATGGCTGCTGTGTGGGGATGCATGGTGCCACAGGTACCACATTACCCTGGTCTATGCCCACTGTATCCTGTCCATCACCTAGGGACAATGGTGATAAAGGATGTACAGGCAGGATGACTGTGCGCAATGATGGGGTTGACAGCTGTGTACTGTCAATTGGCTGACCAATGGCAGACCCTGACACACCTTCCTGTACCATTACACAAATATCATCATTACCAGTAGCCGTGGCACAGGATTCAGGTTCCCTGCTGCAGGTCACCAGAGCAGCCCCAGAACCCATGGGATGAAGACAGGAAACACAGTTTACAGTCTCCAGACATTGTTACCAGTGATGCACTTATACACATATGCACACATGCACACATGGACACATGCACACAGGCACACATGCACACATGCACACAGGCACACATGCACACATGCAGACATGCACACGTGGACACATGCACACGTGGACACATGCACACATGCACACGTGGACACATGCACACATGGACACATGCACACATGGTCACATGCACACATGCACACGTGGTCATGTGTACACATGCACACATGCACACGTGGACACAGGCACACATGCACACATGCACACGTGGACACAGGCACACATGCACAGATGCACACGTGGACACAGGCACACCTGCACACATGCACACATGCACACATTGAGACAGGCACACCTGCACACATGTACACATGCACACCCTGCAGTATACACACAGAGCACTACTGACTTACACTACTGTTACTAGCGTTATCAGGACTATTATAGGTTATGTTAAACACACTCACCAGCATGGATGGCCTGTCTTGCTGTAACCCTGGAGAGACCTGCAGAAATGATGAGATTAATGTCAGTGGGCACAACTGTGCCATTGATATTGCATATGATACAGTGTACAGAACAGTCAGGTGTACATATGGCATATTACCTGCATGCTCCATGTCGTGCTGCTGTGTGGAACCAGCCTCCATCATAATGCAGGTGTACTACTGTTGGTGTTCCGGGGCTGGAGCCACAACACTTAGGAGTAGCCCCTCCAGTCTGGTGAGGGGGGGATGTGTGGCCACCCCACCTCCTGTGGCGACCTGTTGCCTGTGGATATCTGATGCACGCTGCCGGACACTTCAGATTAAATCACTGCAGTGAAGTCGTACCTGCTCATATGTCCTGTTATGCGTGCCAATATCATTTACCCTACGGACAAGGTCTTGCCACAGTGCGGCCCTCTCCTGCTGATTCTGACTGGTGCGGGAAAACAGGATGTCATACTCCCGCACCAGGCTCTGGTGGATCTCCTCATCTTCCGCCACAGAGTGGGCGGGGTTACACTGTCGCGACATCTCCCTGGAAGAGAACACAGACAGGATATCAGCAGACCATGTCAGCAATATATGGGACACATACTATACATGATACTCATGTGTAGTGATACACTACTACTCCCATATGTTGCATGTGTGTGTGTCGTGGTGGATACACAGGTACATGGCCAGATATCAGTGCTCAGCCAACACCTGTGCAACAATACCTGCCACATTCCACACAACATAGTAGCATGCCCCATCAGTCAGCACACACTGACAGGTGCAATGCACAACCTCACTGTGGGGGTTCATCCCAAGGTACTGTATGTGGGACACCGTCCAGTACTGTGATGTGGACAGACGTTACTCGGCCTGGATATACATATCCCACCACCACCACCAGCACAGTAGACTACTTTGATATGTATGTGATTAGACAATTATTCACTTGCTGGGACTGAGATGGTATCCATGCAGCACACTGGGCCAATGGAAGCCACAAGCCACACTGCTGACCTCTTTGCAAATGCTTACCACGGACATGCCACGGATTGCATGGAACTTGCACACACATGTCTAACCCAGACCCTATGCACAAAGGTTAGGCATCCTATCCGGTGGACCCCAGACAGAGGCAGATTGTATAACAATAGCAGGGGGCTACTGCAGGACAGAGCACATTCACATTAAGGGAAGACATCTGTGGTCAGCACTGGTACTACGCTACGGTCCGTCATAACAACAGCCATGGCCTACTCTGGGAAGGAAATGGACACAAACACTATGGATGACCACAAGGCCTTCTTCAGTTATGTTACACATATGGACCACATGCCTCAGATATGCTCTGTGTTAATCCACACCTACTTAACATTCACCAAACACACGGATATTGACAAAAATCTTGCAGACATGTTCGGTGCGCATATCCCCCCTCCTTCTCTCCCACCTTTAAAATAGTTATCCCAGCTGGATGTAACCTCCCTATCATCTCACATGTCCAGGTGAGGGCTGCCCTCAGCAGAGGAGAACACACAGCATCACTATGACCTCGTGGTACCCCTGGATGTGTGCTACCGGCACTCCGAGAGGACATACCACCGCATATAACACTGATAGTTTATCTTGGCCATACTACAGGATATGTACCTGGACAGTGGCATACAGCAACAGTGGTCCCACACCATTAAGGGGGCACCTCGACTGACCCTGGGAATTACCACATCATATGCATAACGGGCCTGGTCTGCTAAGCTATGGAATTATGCAGTATGGGATGCATATGCAGTGACATCGGGTACCTGCAGACACTTGTTCCCAGCCAGTGTGCCTTTGGGATGGGCTGATCCTGACTTTTGAACCTGGCAGACCTTTCAAAGCAGTCACTACAGCCCTTGATGGGCCAACGCACAGACAAATGCTGCCAGGATCGTGGCCTATGACTGATTGACATGTGATGTATGGTCATCCCCTTTTGGTGGAACTACGTACACACAACATATCACATGGACATACCTATGCATACAGACCTATGACACATTTGGAGGGTTCACAGTATGCACACTATTAACCTGCTACTTTGCATTACCTCTGTTTGTCGCAGCTGGTTGCGTTACCACAGCTTCTGCTTGCTGCTGCTACTGTCAGTGCTGACAGCTTCGGGTGACAGAGTCACAGTGTCTGATTTTTTTTTTTTTGCTCTCTCTCTCTCTCTCTCTCACTTCACGCTCTCCCTCTGTCTGCTTACAGACAATGCAATGGATGTATTGCATGTGGGGAGTGTTAGCACTGGATGCTTTTGTAGGTATCTGCATAGGTCCATGTGATGGCCTCTGCACCAATTGTAAGCCAGCATTTGCTAATTGCATACAGCCAGTTGTGTACTGATTGCAGTTCTCACTGTGATTTCAGGTCAGTGCTATAAAAGGGTATGTGGGATAGGCGTTGCTCTTTCAGATTGTGAGGGCGGGGACCATGCTGGTATGCTGTGGACAGTGTTCTGTGTGGGTAAAGGTTAGTATCTCTCTCATGCTTCAGGCTGTGTTGTATATTCACAATTCTCCATTCCTCTCTCATGTTCCCTGTAGCAAGTGTGTATGCACATTGACTCCTACAACTATATATATATATATATATATATATATATATATATATATATATATATATATGTACATATGCATACATATATCTATGTACTTTAACTGACCTTATTATCTACAAGCTGCCAACTAGCATGGCTGTTTCTGTTCAGACACTACTATTATGGAAATCCAGTAGTTTTGACAGTAATTTTAAATGACATGCTTTGTGTACTACACATCCTATATTCCCTTTACATTCATCCCTACTATTATGTGTTTTTGTATAAGAGTCATGGCTTAGTGGTAGGCCGTACAGACTAGTGTTTCCAAGGTCCTGGGTTTGGGACTAACAGTGGAATTTTATTTTTCTTTTGAACTGAGTACAGGACCTGTCAATCAAAGTGACTAAGGCACTTTTAAGCAGTTGTAACCGGGTTAGCGCTGGTTTGTGTGGAGCTCACGCATGCGCACTGGCGGTTAGCTCCGCGCACACACACTCACACCCACTTACAACCGCTTAATGGTACTTACTCTGGTGCACACCCGCGCTATTTTCTTTGAAAGAAAAGAAAATGGGGAGACAGGAAAGTGGTGAAAAAGGGGTCACAAAGAGGGTAAGACAGTAGGGAAACAAGCTTGGGATGTGCAGGAGGAATGTAGGTAAGGCCCATAGCTGCCCATTTCTTCATCAGCAACAGCTGTGCATATGTATGTAATTTGTTGTGACATTTGAAACCTTCCACCCCTGAGAGAGGTGTCAGGACAACAATAATACTTGTTGCACAGCCAATTGTAATTGATAGGTTCCATGTCCAGCAGACATGTGTGCGGAATGGGCAGCTATGTATGGGGCGTAATTTTTTTGTGGGTACAGAGTGCCCTTTTTTTTTTCAGGTGAGAGTGGTATGTCAGGTGAAGGAAGTCGGTACAGCTGGGGAGGTAGGTTGGGTAGGTAAACAGACAAGACAAACAAGACGCATACAGGGGCAGTGTATGACACATGTGGGGGGTTACACAATTGACGGGGACGGAGGTTTGGATATCCAGAGCCCATGATCCCACAGATGGCAACAGTGGAACTGATATCCCCACCCATAGGCAGTTGCCACTGTTCCTTCACTGCCCAGGATGGGGCTGTGCTGGGGGCTGTGTAGGTGGGGCAACAGGCATGCCCGTTAGTTGCGCCACCTGTGCCTCGAGCTGGCGTAGGGGCTCAAGAACAGAGTCCCGAATCTCCCTACGCACCACAGTCCGGACGCTACGGAGGGTGAGTGGTGGTTCTCCTCCGGCCACACTTGCAGAGGGGGGGGTGAGCCCCATCCCCTGCAGTGCTTCCACCCGCAGGTGGCACAAGGCCACCAGTGGAGGGTCCGGACTCGGCACTAGTGCCAGGTGCACTCGCCAGCTGAGGTGGGAGAGGTGGGTCCACTGGAACCCGCCTTCCCTGTCGTCCTATGTTTTGCATTATGTCATGACAGTTTGGGTTAGTGACATATAATACCATTCACAATTAGTTGTAACAGCATGCATTAGTATTCCCATTAACCAAACACCCAGATATTCACACCATTGAACAGCGTGCATAACACATGCATAATTTGAACAGAAATACACAGTCCAACAACATGCAGGGTTAATTGATGGCAACAGGCCATCAGGTGCAGATGTATGAACAGGGCAGATGCATCAACAGACATGCAGATATATATGACCCAACAGGACAAACGTCCAGGGGTGTTAATTGTGATTGCACATACCATTTTCACGTGGAATGGGTTATATGTGGTTATAGGGTGGGGAAAAAAAAGTAATATTAACACCTTCAAATAACAATACATATGCTGTACATTTCTAATAGCTACAGTTATATACACACTACTGTTCTAACTACAGTTTCCTATATGATAACTATTTCAACTTGGTGATAGGACTGTTACTGCAACATCAATATACATTTTAGTGTTCTTCATACACATTCATATCTAGCTTTGTTCAGCTACATCATCTTGCTACATTTGCTTTATATAGCTGTAGGCAAGTGTGGATGTTTGGTATATCAGACAATCATCCTATCTGCATATTTCAGACTGAGAGCAACATATCCAGATTTTGGGATACACATTCCACATGCAGCAACACTTTGAACAGATTTCGCTGTTTGGTTTTGAATCTCACATGCATTTCATTCTGTCTTGACTGCAGTATACTTTATTCAGGGGTTATTACTACTGTATTGCTGGATTCATGACACTTTCTCACACTCTGTCACTTGCTTTCATTTTACTATTCAGGATGGTACTTACTTCTAAGCTTTACTGACATGTTTTACCTGTAGTTTTTACAATCCTTTCCAGCAGTCTCACTTCTGTCATGTTTCCGTATTTCCACAGGGATATATTTCACACATGTGATTTCATCATCTTCTGCAGCTATACTTCTCAGCCTGCTGCAGGTTGTGTACTATTTTCTTACAGGTAGGGCATTTTTATTTCAGAATATATGTCAGACAGTTTCATTTTTTGGTTTAACTTACAGGCTGAAATACACTTTTGTAATCAAGCATGACTTGCAGACACTTTCACACTGTTACTTGCAGATTTTATTCCTTACTGACTACACTGCACTCTTTTGCTGACTGTCATACTTTTATATTTCTTTACGGTTACTGGTAGTGGATTACTGACCTGCCTGGTAGCGCAACCGCACCAGCCTATCGCCATAGGCTCTGCGGTTCACAGAACGGACACCTGCAGCTGTAATATAAATGAAGTAATATTGGAATACACATCTCCATAATATCAGCTAGTTTAATTTCTTACATACATAATTAAATGTTACTTACTCAGTAGTGGGGTGTTGGGTGTTTGCCGGGACTCCTGGATCCAAAGCTTCAGTTGGTCCTGCTTGCATCTCTTCAGATCTGCATGGTGGTGATGGACCTGCTCACCAGTCCTTGGAATCCCTGTGGCACTGGTGAGATCATGAGCCAACTGGTCCCACGCCTTGGCCCTGTATGCTCCCCAGAGGACCTGGCCCTGCATGAGTTGGGCCTCATGATTATGGACTAGGAGCCAGACCATGTATCTGGACTCCTCAACACCCCACCTCTGTGCTCGGAAGCAACTACCCTCTCCTACTCCTGTCATTCTGCCTGCAGGTCAGTTCTACAATCGTTTATGTTGTGTATTCCTGCCTATGGGGCTTATATAGTCCGTTTTTCCCACACATATTTGTGATTGGCCATTTTGGAATTGTATCAACTTCAGTAAACCTGCATTGTCATGCTGTAGTTTGTATTCATTCCTATATATTAGCTATTATTGCATTTCTAGGTACTGCTGTCATGGCTTAGTGGTTCTGTACCTTGACTATGGTGTATAGTGTCCTGGGTTCAAACCTGCCCACTGCTTTTTAATTTTCATGACTGTCTAGACATGCTGAGGGGTGTGTCTGTGTAAAGGCAGTTTTGATACGGCTTGCTCAACGTTGCCCGTCGGTTAGCTTGTTTGCGTGGTGCGCAGCTCCGCGCAAATGGGGTATGCTGGTTTAAGCCTCATTTGGCTATCGGCACGCATATTATGCTCAGCTCAGTTAGGGGCACATAGATTTAGCATGTTAGACCACTGCTCAGCTACGGGCACTCATTTTGCACCATTTAAACCACTGCTCATCTACGGGCAGATGCACTCACTCTGTTAAACTGTAGCTCAGCTATGAGCACATCTGGCATTTTTTATTCTTTTGTTACCTGACATGTCTTCAATATAAATGGGCTATTTCATTACATTTTACATAAATTGTGGTTTTATGTGTACATATTTGTCAGGGACTTGTTTCCTGCTTATTTTGCAAAAAAAAAAAAAAAATTGGTGTTGTGGGGGCTCGAACCATGACTGCCTGCTCTTCAGCCAACATCTCTACCACTACGCTATTGCTTCCTGGCTTATTTTGCATATTTAGTTCTTATATGCTTTCCCACTGACTGCTAACTGTAGCTGCGCTATGGGCACGCCCGCGCAAACGAGCGCACTCACGGTTAAACATTTTTACAATTTAAAAAAATATATAAAACATGTTTATTTATATGTTTTCTGTTCATAGTCTGTGGGGACATGTGTTGTGTTCTGTTTATTCACATTTCTGTGGACTCTGTCGTGGGTGTTTACTTTGGGTACTTTTCCTCTTCTGGGGGTGTGTCCGCTTACAGGGCTCGGCCTACAGACACGCCCCCTACTGTCTTACATGGACCGTGTTGGCCTTAAGTGTGATTCAGCATGCTCTCATTAATATGCAGAGCATGCTGACATCACTCCGTTTAACTGCAGCCTCCGTGTATGAGTTATAACTCTTACACGGAGGCTTCGTGAATCCTGCCCCAAGTGTTTCAGCTATATGGCTTCTGAATGTCCATGACTTTTTCCTTTTAAAGTCTTTATGGACACAAAGATTTTTGGGTTAAATACCTACATGAAAAAATGGCCCATTTTAAAAAATGGAAATGTGTAGAACATTCAAGCCTAATTTTGGGCACACTCATTTAGTCAGGATGGAAAGCACTTTTCAAGACAAAGTAAGAGATATTTTGCAGCACATACAGTCCAAAATTTGACTAACATAACACAAAATATTTGCCTGGTCAAAAATGTAAAAGTTCCCATATAGAAACATTGGCTGTATCTCTGATGGTTGTTAATGCCAAGAGCATTACTAATGAAGTTTTTATTGGAAAATGTGCTACTTTTCCACAATATTGATGTTGTTATTTTTGTGAAATATGGTTAAAGTACAATCAATGGAAACCAGTCCTGCCATGGTATAATTGTTTTTACTGTAACAGATATGTTAACAAAAACTTAGGTGAAGTTGGTATGATAGTGATTAAAGATTATGATACTTATGGTTATCACATGTTCAGATACTGTCAATTGTATAACTCTGACAATTCAGACAACTCTGGAACATGTCACAGTTGTTGGAGTTTATATACCACCAAAGTCAAATGCTGATGACATAAAGGAATTCATAGTTGCCTTGCATAAAACACAGAAGGGATAAATAAAAGTGGCTAGGGATTTAAATTTACCAGAAACAGACTTGAATAATATTGATTCATCAACATTAGTAAGGACATTATTTACAATATATGTTTAGGAACAATTGATTCAGATTGTAAAAAAGCCTACAGGGAGCAGAACATGCTAGACATTGTTTCACCACTGTTGATCTGAAATGATCATGGGGTTATAAATATTAGATTACTTCCAGATAATAATGCCAAATTTGAAATCTAAACCAATGCACAGAAGATTACTAACATACTATATGGAAGCTAAACCTTCACTATGTAGCACTAATTGGAGTGATTCATTCAGTGAAAAAAATGCTGAAGAAATGTGGCAAGTTTTGAAAGAGAAAATTAATGAATTCAAAAAAATCACAAAAAATTTACCATTAGGATTTAGGCACACAAGATCAGAAAGATATATGTGGATAAGAGCAAGATACTTGATGAAGGTGAGAGAAAAACAATATAAGAAATGGAAAAAAGGTTGAACTATAACTTTGAAAACTGAAATAAACAAGCTTGACAGACACAGTGTGAGACAACAGCAAGAACATTTTGAAAAAAATGTATATAAAGATACTAAACATAATAGGAAGCCTTGTTATAGATACAAAAGATGTAGGAGTAAAACATATGAACTGCTAAAATGTGTGTAGATTCTAAAAAGTATTCTCAAACACAACAGATTATAGACATGTTGACAAAATCTTATGCAAAGCCGTATGACTCTACAAGGGGGTGATAAAATCTGGGTAGCTTCAGATACTGAAATTAAATTAGATTATATTGAAAAAAAACATGTGTAAACTGGACCCCCAACAAAGCACAAAGAGGAGACAGAATTAGTAATAATGACTTGAGAACACTTTGGCATGAACTTATAATACTATTATATCTGTTATTCACTAGGCCATTTAAGTATGGGGATATTCTATGAGATTGGAGACATGCACTCACTAAATCTGTCTTTAAGGTAAAGAGGAATAGAATAAACCTGGAGTCATACAGAACCATAAAGTTTACTCTCATGTGGAAAAATAATGGAGAAGGTTATTTTGGATAAATGATTGCCATAAGTGGAAAGATTGGGACTTGAAACCATATATCAGCATGCATATGTTAAAAGTAAATTGATAATTACCTGTAAGATTATGTATAATAACAGCCATAAAAGAAAATTGTGCTGTGGTGTAATTTATATAGACTTAATAACCACTAAAATTCACTATTAGTCACAGAAAAAAAACGGAAACTGAATTAGCGTAATACATTTTAATCTCTACTTTCGTAAAACACTTCATCAGAATGATAAAAACACAATTCCATGCTCTATTTAAAACCAAAACGTGAAATCAATTACAACTTTAATTAAAACCAATTAACCATTAATGATATAAAAAGTTAACCATTTAACTTCCTATATTCTAGGAAACAATATCTGTGTGTTCATTCAAACCTGGTGAGGTGTCTGCACCAAGGTTTATCTGCCAAAATACTTCTTTGGTTTCCACTTGACTTTTAAAATTCCCCCCTCTCTTGTCTACACTAATCTGTTATAAAATAGTGAACAAGAACTTTTTAAAAACTCTAGAAGGTTTGTACAAGGCATTATTTTCATTTCTTCTTTTTATAGCCCTTAAATGTTCTTGTATTCTATCATGTAAATGTCTAGTAGTCATACCAACATAAAAAGAGTCACAGGCTGAACAATGTGCAAGATAAACCACCCCAATGGACCCACAACTATACATAAACTTAAAATTGATGTTATAATTTAAGTGGGATAACATAAAGGAATCCTTGTGAATATATCTATAGCTGTAACATCCATTACATTTATAGGTTCCTTTACTCTTACTAGTAGCAATAGGAGGAACTTTAGTATCTGTTTTCTCTATTTGTTGTTTTATACTATGGACCTTGGTATTAAACTGTGGCATATTGCCCAATACTAGTCCAACATCCTTGTGACTACTAATAATTCTCCAGTTATGTGTAATAATATTTTAATACTGGAAGTATCAACAGACATCTCTAAACAACAACATGGTAAATTAGTGGAAACCTTCTCATCTTTAGTCTTGACCCTAATACCTTCCACTAAAATAGGTAGGAAAAAGTGTTCCTTTTATTACGAATTTCATCAATTGTCTTGTCCAGTAATCCTGCAGGATAACCTCTATCCAAAAATAAATTTGTAATATATTCTACTTCCTTTTTAAATATTTAATTATTACAAATCATAAGGGGTGGTCTTATATATTGTCCTCTAGGAATACTTAATTTCATGTACTCTGGGTGGTTACTTGACCAATGTAGGTAACTATTGGAAAAAGTATTTTTTCTATATATATATTACTATGAAAGCAACCTTTAGTAGAGTCCCATATTAATTGTATGTCAAGGAAATTAACTTTGTATCCAGTACTTCCCAATTTGAAGGACAAAAAAAATCAGATGTCTCATTTAAATATTTCAAAAAAACATTAACATCAATTACACTTCTAATGATAAAAAAATCATCAACAAATCTATTATAAAATAAAATATCTTTAAAGTATATCATTTTAGGCAATAATTCTCTTTTCCTCCATCTAAGTACGAGGTTAGCATATGCTGGGGCTACACTTGCCCCCATTGCTACACCCTTCTTTTGTCTATAGTACTTATCATGAAAAAATATGTAATTATTATTTAATACCATCCCCAACAGGGTACAAGACACATTGATTTTGTCAGCCATCACATGATTAAATTTGCTTAAATAATCCCTAAAATAATCCATCCCTTCTGCAATTTGTATAAAAGTAAATAAGGAAACTATATCAACTGTAACAAGAGTAAAAACATGAAAATCATTTGACCATTTTAGCTGAAAATTCCTAATGTAATTTAAAAAATCTCAGGAGTCACGACAATATGATGGCAAACTTTGCACAAGTGGATTAAAAATAGTGTCCAAATAAATAGACATCCTCCTCCATGATACTAGCAGCTGCAGATACTATATATCTGGAAGGGTGTGGTTTGGATCTTTATGAATCTTAGGTATTCCAAAAAGGATACCTATATAGGTTCATAGGTTCATAGGTTCATAGGTTTATACTAGGCTATCTGCCCTAAGGCATTTATAAGCCTAGCCCAAATTATTGTGGCTTACGCCACCCCTTATATGAAAAAATACTGTGCCCATTAGTTTGTTGTGCCTCTGTCCAGCAGTGACCCAGAGATGATTCCCGGGGTAAACCTACGATCTCCCATCCACAGGTCTAGATTTCTCTTGAACAGAGTCAGCGAGGTGCTCTGCCTCACATGGACCGGGATTTTATTCCACAGCATAGGGAGTCTCTGAGTGATAAATCTATCCCTCCAGCACGTCCTATTTATATCCGTGCTAAGGTTTAAGTCGCTTGCTCTAGTGGTTTTGGTGGATTTGGATTTTTGAGGTGGAGCATGTCCATTAATTCCGGGTTGGACATGGCCTTGTATGTCAGGCACATGTCACCTCTGAGCAGGCGGTATGCGACTGAATAGAGCTGGAGTTTCTTCAATCTGGCAGCATATGACAGATTTTGGAGTCCCTTTATCCTTTTGGTGAGGAACTTTTGGGGTCTCTCCAATTGCTGCAGATGTCGGGTGAGATACATCCCGAATGGGGCATTGTACTCGATCATTGGTCTGATAAGTGAAGAGTACAGGGGAACAATGACCTCACTAGATCTGGATGTGAATCCCTTCATGATCAGGTGGGCAATGTAGAAGGTCTTTCTAACCACTTTAGCAATGTGAGTGTCAAAAGAAAGGCCACTGTCAACCTGGGTCCCCAGGTCCCTGATAACCTCTTCTGTGCTTAGTGGATTGCCACCTATATGGTAGCTTGGGGTTACCTTGTTTTTCCCGAAGGGTATGACTATACATTTTTGGCGTTTAACTTCAGGCCATGGCTCTGGCACCAGCTATCTGTTTCCGTGAGTCCCTTCTGAAGGATATCAGTGTCCGATGCACTTTCCACTATGGCCCAGTTTGCAGTCATCTGCAAACTTTGTCAGCCAAAGTCCTCCCATGTTGGCCTGTACTTCTGAGAAGTAGATGCCAAACAATAGGGGCCAAGGACCGAGCCCTGTGGGACACCACTTGTGACCGGCTTGGAGTCTGACACAGCGCCAGCAACTCTAACCCTGTGGGTTCTGTCCTTAAGCCAGTTTGCAACCCATCTTGTGACATATGGGTTTACATTTAAGCTGGTAAGTTTTTCTACAATACCCGAGTGGGGTATTGTGTCAAGCCTTTGCAAGGTCAAGGTAGGCTGTATGGACTGCCTTTCCCTCATCAATGGCCTTGGTGACTATTTCAAAGAAGTCGACCAAGTTCAAAAGGCATGATCTTCCCTTGACAAAGCCAAACTGGGTCGGGTCCAATGTCTGCAAGTCCCTATATCTTTGTTTATGAGCTCCATTATGATCCTCTCCATAGCTTTGCAGACTAGACTTGTTAAGCTTATGGGGCGGTAATTACCAGGGTCCGTAGAGGCGCCACCTTTGTGGAGTGGGACCACAGTTGCCGTCACGCCACTCCTTGGGCACGTATCCTGTGGTAAGGCTGAGATTAAACAGCTGCCTTACGGGCCGGTTTAATTCCTCATTTAGCTCGTGTAGCACACAGCCGGGGACACCATCCGGTCCCATTGATGCTGTGTTTTTAGCTTTAGAGAGAGCAGCTTTCACCTGCGCATTTGAGATGTCCGGGAGGCTACACTCGGCTGGGATAGTTATCTCTCCTTTAGGGGGGGGGAGGGTGGTGAAGTTTGCACTGAACCTGTCTGCCAGTATGTTGGCAATGTCTGTGGGTTCAGTGATTTTTGTATCATTTTGGACTAATTCTGAGCATATCTGTGAGTTTCCACCCAGGTTCCTAACATAGCTGAAAAAGGCCTTATGATTGTCCTTTGAATCCATGGCAATTTTTCTCTCAAAATTGGCCTTAGTTGATTTTATGAGTGCTCGTAATTTTTACTAATAATGATCAGGGGTGACTTCCTTTTATGGATTTTGTTCTATCATGTAATAGCTTTCTCCTCTTATTGTAAAGTTTGTTAATGGCTGGGGTCCACCAGACTGGACGTTTGCCCTTTGTGGAAAGAGTCTTGGTTTTATTTGGGATTGCCTGATCCATGCAGTCCTGGAGGTGTTCATAGAAGGCATTTGTAAGGGCTTCCAGCTTGGGTTGTGGTTTCCTCTGACTCAGGGGCCTTGAAGGATACCACACCAGTCTTGAGTAGTGTGAAGTTTGCTTTAGAGAAGTTCTTCACTATGGTCTTTTGTTTGGGGTGGGGGCGGATGTGGATTTCCAGTGAGATTAGTTTATGATCAGATCTCACCAATGAGGGATATACTTCCGGTGTGGAGCATTTTGTCCCCATGTTTGTGACAATGAGATCTAGTATATTTTCTCCTCTCGTGGGAACAGTGACTAGCTGTTCCATGGCATTTGAATTTATGAACTCCAGGAACCGTTGGGCTAGAAAGTTAGGGCTTGAGTAATGTTCCCAGTCTATATTCGGGTAGTTGAAGTCACCCAATATGATGGTGTTTGGAGATACATTTATACCCTCCAGTGTCTTCAGGAAGGCTGTGTGGGGTTCCTGAGTTTGAGAGGGTGGCCTGTAGCATGCTACAATTTGTAGAGCAGTTTATATGTGGGTGTTTAGTATAAAATAAATGTTATACATTGAAGTCTATTTCTTTCTTCAGCACCATGTTGTCTTATAAGGAATATGTCTGTGTATTTAGTGTAAATGTCACCAATAAATACTTCTTGGTAATCTTCTTGATTGTTCAACATTTTTCCAAGCTTGAATAATAATCCTTATTTTCCATGATTACCAAACCACCCCCCTTATCAGCTTTCATAATTCGTTTAATGCAGAACAATCAGCAGAGGACAAGTTGTAATACAGTTTCATAGCCTTGTTACTCAAAAGTGCTCTTATATCCTTTACACAAAATGCTTCAAACTGCCTTATAGTAAAATGTAAGGATGGATTGAATGTTGATGGTCTACTCAAATTTTCATTGATAGTTAAAGCCTTAAAAATAAGCGCCAAATTTAACTTTCTAGTATACATAATATATTCCTCACTCTTTGAGAGGTATGGGCCTCCTCAAAATTCATTACATGTATACATCTGCCGTCATAGGACTGCATACTTATCTGCTGACCTCATCAGATCCAAGCACAGTGAAAGTTTTAAATCATGAAGAGAAGAAGTGTAACGTGGCATCTTTCCTTAGTTTAGAAGAAGCATTTCAGTGTCATGTGGGAATGGAAATCAAATCAGAAGTACACAAAATCAGACAGCAACCAAATGTGCTAAAAAACAAAAGAATGTAGGGAGAAGGATCAGATGAGAAGGAAAGAAATATGGACAATCCATAAATATAGTGGCAAGTACAGAGGTCTCCTGGAGCAACCACATATTGATCAACATTTGGTTTAGGAATGGTTAAGGAGAGGTGAATTGAAACCAAAAGATGAAAGGTTAATAAGGGCAGCCCAGGACAGTGGACTACATACATGATGGTTTTCAAGAAAGACCTGGAAACAGTCATGCATCTTGTTCTGGCAAGATTGCTGCATTGTGGATTGTGCAAACACTACAATGTAGAAGTAGCTGAGAAGCATTGACCACAATGTATTGTTGAAAATGATGAAGTGTATATCACATAAGATCAACCAATACCAGCAGTTCAAAAAATAGATGCAAGAAAACCAGCTGCAGTAGTCTATTAAAAAAATGACAAAAGTAGCATTGATCATTGAAATTGCTCCACCCAGTGATTACAGTGTCACAAACATCATGAAATACCAGGATTTGCAGGCAGAAATGAGAACAGTGTGGAAAAAGGATACCCAGACAGTTCCAATAATAGTAGAGGCAATGGGTCTAATGAAAAGGAATTTACATTGTAGTCAGATACCATACTAAAACATGTAACCTCATATGAATTGCAGAAGGAGACAGCTCTAGGCACATTTAAGGTGCTGATACGTGCACTCTTGGCTAATGTCAAAGACTGAAAAATACTAATCATATCATCACTTAGGAATGGGGTCCATTCTTGTCATGGTTTTAGAAACCCAAAAGACTTGAAGAAATTAAACCAGGCGACTACAACTATAATATTATTATTACATTGTTGAGCCATTAAAGAAAGTTACAGGGAAAGTGCTTTTGTGGATTTCACAATTGTCTATGTCCAATATGCTAACTAGTGTTCAACAATGACATTCTAGTTTGCAGTTTAGAATGGTGGCTAAGTCTTTGCGCACATACAATTTTTTTTTGAGCTTTTGTCATAGGATGGACTCTATTATTCCCCTAGGGGCACTGATGGCCGGCCACAATGCACAATGCCAAACTTCATGCAGCATATCAGATGACATGGATAAAATATACTGCAAACAATTGTCATGTTTGGGAGTTTCTCCTTTTAAAATGAGTACACATTTTCACAATTTGTGGAAAAGAACACCTTCACAAGATCCAAATACTGCACCAGAGCACTTTAATTGGTTATTTACATCATTAACATGTATTGTTATGAAAACCAAAATCAACTGCAATTTAAATTCATCGTACTTCTGCAGTGGAAATTATGTGGCACTACATTATGTTTTCAGGCTTTTTGTCCTCTTATCTTTTGGTACACATTAAAAGTGTAATACTGGGGAGATAGGACAGATATGAGGGTGAAAATGAAGGTGAGAGTACAACTGTGTTGTACATGGCAGACTTACTTCTAACATTTTTGGAAAGTTAATTGTTACCATCTCGTTGAATTTCTTAAAATGTGGCATAACTCTATCCCATTGTTTTTTACTGTGACTATATGCTTATGGGTAATCCAGATTCACATTGTTGGAGATATCATTCACATTATTAGGGACCTTCACCCTTGTCTGGGATGTTTTATGCAGATACCTCACATAAATTTTAGATGACATAGCCAATATGCAGATCAACGTTCAGTCATATTTCCCAATGAGTTAAACATATTTATAAGACTTACCTGTTTCGCATACTATTTTAAAGTGTGATTTTGATGAGCATGTATCTTTAACTCATCATTGAGAAACACACTTGGGAGACATTAGTGTGCCCAAGTCTTAAACATGTTCTCATGCTGCTCAGACATGTGCACATCATTACGGATACCCCAACACAATGTTTGTCTCCTTTGTACATCCTAGAAATTGAGAGATTCCGAAAGGCTAATGAGATAAGCATGAATTAGTCTATTTGGCAGATCCAATGGGCTTTATCTATACCTTATAAGTGCAGTGTTGTGTAAGGATCACCCATTGTGCCACAGAAGAAGATATCTTCTCCTTGTGCTACTGAATCAAATTAGTTTTCACAATTGCCCCAGAACAACAGAGGATTTTTTCAGATATCTTGCAAGGTATGACTTCTTCTGTGCACCTCCACATTTGCACAGTGTTGGTATTTATTTACTTTGTGCTACATTGTTTCACTATAATTCATTAAAGTCATCAGAAATGTATTTCCAGGGTTGAGGGAAATTCACACATATGTCTACAGATTTTAGTAGCCTACTAGGTAAACACATCAGATGTGTTTGCTTCTGGAAAGGTATACCTATGGACTTGTGCCACTGCAATAATGAGGAAGTGAATATGTGTGTAAAACTGTTTTCACTTTGAGTCTAGTTTGTGTTCCATTTCATATTGTTGCTAAGCTTATGGAGTTGTGTCCTGGTAAGTAAACCTTCCTGCATCTGTTATTCCTTTTCCTTTTGCTGTTGGGGGATGCCTCAGAACTTTACATGTCTGGTTCCATTTTTATAGGTTACAGCTATGTAAAGTGTTGAGGGAACATGTATTTGGTGACTAGGATGTTGGTTTCATTTTTAGTGTGCAGCTATATTTTTGTTAGACTTGAATATGACATTTTCTGATGGTGTATTACTATATTATTCAATAACTGTTAAATTATGTGTACTACTATTGCAGTATCCTGGGTTCTGATATCCATTATTTATTCTATCCCAGCTGGGATATGGCAACTAAGACTGCTAAGGGCACATCTTCATGGAAGCCCCCTTTTTCAGAGGTATAGAATGAGTTGAAACTATAGGTTCTGCATCTCTGTCTCCATGGTGGATGGCTCTTTGATGCAGAAGCATGCAACAAGTCCTTCCATGACCATGCCTGGTGGCAGGTGGTTGAGGATATAAATGCTCTTGATGGCCATGGCTGTAAATATGAAATGGTTTGGCACAGAGCCACTGATATGATACACAGGGCCAAGGTGAGAGCAGAGGCCATGTCACAGGAGGGAGAGCTACAAGTGGTGGTCCATTTACCATTCCACCACTTAACGAAATGTAGGAGCTCCTGTCATCACTTAGGAGTGTATGCAGCTCCTCAGAGTTTCCCAGTGTGGTGATGAATGTTGGGACAGAGATGGGCAGCCCCAGAGGATTTCTATAAGTGATGCCCCAGGTGTATCATTTATTTCTTTTTATGTCCCCCTTTGCAACTGATAGTCACATGACTGCTCATAATATGGATCTTAACTATTGCATCTAGGTACAGCTGGCATTGAGTTGCAATGACCACCTGCACATGGTATGGCCATGCTTACATGTATTAGTTATGTTTATTAGTAACTGAAATTATGGCACTTGCATTTGTGGATGTGGTATTTGGGCATAAGCAATATGGGTATTTTTATTGTCATTGTTTGGTGTATTCATGCATTGTTTGACATGAGCACTGTGAACCCACCTCTGTCTGATGCTGGGGGATCCTTATCCTCTGGTGGTAATGGGGGATAAGCAGTCACAATCTGAAGATGCAAGGAGTATGCCAGACAGACACAGGGAGTGTACCCCCACACATCCCCTCCCCACACTATGGAAACAGTCTCTATGCCTATGCATGCACATGACAATAGACCATCTGAGATTGGAGAGGTTGATGGCAACACTGTTGATCAGGGTAATATGATATCCCCATGCATGGATATGCCTGAATCTACTAGCCACCATGGGATTCACACAGTGCAGTCACTAGACAGAATGAGAAGAAGTATGATTCAACCCTCACCTGAGGATATATAGGAATGCATGAACCATGTGTGTGACTCTTTGGACACTGTGAATGACTCACTGGGTCATGCAGTATCTGTTTTGGGTCATCTGGGGGGGCAACATTCCCAAGGTTGGTCAGCTGGTACACCTTCAATTGTTAAGCACTGTGACTGTGGACATACCAGATCATGCTCCTGCAGTGTTAGTACTTCCACTGCTACATTGGCTGTGGATATATCTACACCCAGGTGAAGTCATCAATGTAACCGGGGTCATGATGACAGCTCATCCAGCAGACACCATTTACATTCAGGTATCACACTTAATTCTAGCCAGTGTCATGGGACATCCTGTGCAATTCCTGGCAGCCGGCAGGGGGCAGTTGTTATGAACAGGAGTGCCAAAACAAACTTAATCCTCTTCCATGCATGACTCAGCCCTACCAGTATATCAGGGCATAGTACTGGCAAATATGCTGAGGCTGTGTCCCTGGAGACATACACATGCAAACCCATGCTGGCCACAAAACTACACACATGCACACATAAACACACACACACACACACACATAAACACACACACACACACACACACACACACACACACACACACACACACACACACACACACACACACACACACACACACACACGCACACAATTGCATGCATGTATGCACACACACAAACACACACACAGACATACACACACACACATGCACACACACATGCACTCACACATGCACATGCACATACACATACAAACACACACACGCACACATGCACACATACACACATACACACGTGCACACACACACACACATGCGCGCATGCACACACACATACACATACACACACATACACAAACTCACACACTTCATGATGGACTTCCACACATTAGTCACATACACCTCACCAGGACAAACTGGCCTTAAGTGTATAGACTTGCAATTACCTCAGCTGCCACACTGATACACTTCCCTGTAAAAGACACGTACTCCTGTAATGCCTACTGTTCATATGATAATAACTGTTCCCTGACCTTTGGACAGTCTGAGACTTGGGTTGCCTATGTCTGATGTACAGTGTGGCCAGGCAATGCATGGGTAGGCAAATCTGTTTTTCCTGTATATTCTTTATCATTTTAATACGTGTTCACACTGCTTAGATTCTTTAGTAGTAGTTGTTGTTCTGTAGAACAGCTTGCTGACCCATGAGAGTGCCCTGGCATCTGGATAGGTATCTATCTTGGTCTGCTGATGTCTAATGCCCAGATTGGGCAGTCAGTGCATGGGAATGCAGTCTGTTTTGCTTTTGTGCATCCTTGTTACTGCCTGTATTTGCAGAGTTTATATATAAATGTATGAGTTGTGATATTCCTGTGTATATATCATCATTTTTACTGTCTGCTTAATCTGTTTAGGTATTTTAGTATTTGTTTAAGAAACCTTGTTCACACACCTGTACTACTGCTTTTGAGAGTGCCCTAGCCTTGGGCTGCCTTTGAGTAGTCAGGCTATGCATGAGTAAGCATGATCTGATTTGTTTCTATGCATCAGTGTTAATGTCTGTATCTGTTGAGATCTTTTGTAATTTATGTAGTGAATGCATGTGTAATTTATTGCCTCTTAGCTAGTGTCATGGCATATTGTACCTACCTCCTTCTGGTGTTGTTGTCTCCTGTTGCTGGCTCCTCCTGTGCCTCCTCATCTGTGTCAGCTACTGCTGCCTGTTATGATTGGAACTCTGGTACCTGAACTGGGCCACCATATTGTACCTGTTTTAGGAGTAATATTATGTAAGATGGCACATACAATCAGTATTTTGTCTTATACTGTAGGGCACCACCAGATGTATCTAGGCAGTGGAACCCTGAATTGAGCAGGCCAAACACATGCTCTATGATGTTTCTTGTTTGTGCATGGGTTGTGTTGTAACTTTGCTCAGGGGGGTTGTGTGGACTTCTTATTGGTGTCATAAGCCACAGTTCTGGGGCATCCACAGCATTCCCCACTAGAGGTCCCTGTGGGAAGGTACCCTTGCAAACTTTTGATAGAGGTCACAGGTGTGCCTTATGTGGGAGTCATGGAACCTGCCTGGGTGGCCTGCACACACACTGTAGATGATACTATGTGCATTACAAACCACCTGGCAGTTGATGGAGTGATACCCTTTATGGTTCATATATTTCTTTTCTAGTTCACCAGATGGGGCCTTTATTTCAAAGTGGGTGCAGTTTATGGCCCCCAAGTACCTCAGGGAAATGGGCTATAGTTTATAAGTCTTGCATGATGCTATCTCTTTCTTCTTGGGTATGAGAAAACCAGATTTGCTCTCTGCATGTTGCAGCATTGTATTAAGGAGCTGGTTGAGTATTCTGAAGGCAGAAGCCTGGAAACCCCCACTGTGTCTGTGTCTGCCTTGCATATAAAGCTTCAACAAACCCTATTATGTCAGACCTATTACACATTTGCAGGTCCCATGATATCATAAACACCCACTCAAGGGATTTAGATCTGTTCTGTGAAATCAATAGAACATTTTGGCAGGGCAAGTATGTATCACAGGGAATACTACTTCTATCGAACCGATTTCCATTCCACATAAAGTAAAGTACTTCCTTTACTCCATGCAAAAGTAATTTGGTTGAATGGATTGGTAACCACAAATTCACCCCTGGTTTAGCACCCTTTTCCCTCTTGGATAAGGAAATTATGTAAATGTCCCAGCATATCCTTGTTTATCCCATCTATGGGTTATTCATATAAAATATAAAGGCTAGAAATTATCATGGGACTGTAAGTGTGAGCTTTCTAAGATCTTCTGAGATCAACAGCCTAGTAAATACCTACAAACCTATGAAAGTCCAATAAACTGTGCATTATTATATTGCTCACTGCACAGTTGTATCACTGCCCAGTCCTATATTCACTTTTCCACTCCATGCAGCATTCACAGAAACACAGACAGACTCTCCCTATTATAGGCTTTTAGACTTAAGTTGTGAGAATTTAAGGATCACCCTAGGATATTGGCAGAATACCACTGCCTTCCAATGGAACTTCAGTTTTCCATTCTATCCCAGACACAGATAGGAGGCTAATACCCATGTTTGCAAAACTAAAGAAATTTGAACCCTATGTACAATCTATAATTTACCTTCTAAGTATCTTAAGAAGCTAGCAATATAGAAGAATATGGTGGTGGTGCTGCGGTAGCATTGTCGCCTCACTGTAAGACGCTGTCTGGTTCAATTGTCAGCTAGAGCGTCTTCTGCGTGGAGACATGCATGAATGGGTGTACCTTGTTAAAGGTTGTGCATCAGGCCTCGCAAGCCGGTACATAAAAATCAACTGCCAATCATTAGCGGACCAGAGTTCTGCTGTGGCGACCCCTAACCGGGAAAAGCCGAAAGACACAGACAAATTCTATGTATTTTACTGGAATACAATGCAACATTGCCTATATATGGCAACTTGCCTATAAATCTCTATACTTAAATATCTATCTATCTATCTATATATATATATATATATATATATATGTGTGTGTGTGTGTGTGTGTGTGTGTGCGTGCATATGTTTACACACATTCTGAGCCTATCAAAAATGTACTCAGTCTTTGGCTTGACCCATCGCTCATCTTCTGCTCCCACACACAGGAAAAAAACAAGGAATAGAATTAAATATATTTTTATTCTGACTCACAAAAATCTCACACTTCCTCTCCCATGCAGCTATGGCAATCATACTATATCTTCTGCCATCAGTTAACAGCCCATCTCATGATGAAGTCAAAGTTTGTGCCCCTGCACAGGGCACATAACCTAATTTGCCCTAGGTGCTTCTCAGCCCACTACCCACTCTTCTTCATTGTCCTCCCATTGGCAGCTTACCTCTGCAGTCCTTCTGCTGCCTCCATCTTCCCAAGGTTAGCTTAACTCACCCCTACCTTTCCACTCTCTAGCTCCTTTTATTCCTACTACCTGTTGTAAATATATACATAACTGCACACGTGCTGTTATTTAATTGTTTAAACTAAATTGTTGTTAGTTCTGTATATCTACCATTTACATGTAATGTATTCTGTTCATTGCTGTGCATCTTTATTGCTTGTTATCAGTACACTCTAGGGCTGAGACTGAAATGGGTTAGTATTGATTAGTGTTCTACCTCATTTACCCAAAACAATAAGTAAGTAAATAAATACATTAATCAATAAATAAATGCTAGAGTGAAAACATAAGTTAGCTTGTTTTCTAAAAATGTATAATGTGAGACTGAACCCCTTTAAGGATAGTTTAACTATAGCAATCTGATGTACGTAAGATTTTTGTACCTTCTTGTATGTATTTTAAGTGTTTTGGTACCAGAATTTAGCAACTTACTGACTACAAAATATCCAGTGTCTTGAAAAAAATGTCAAAGTGTTGTTCCATGGTCCAATTTAGTTTGTGCAATATCTAACATCTATCGTGATAGTATTGAAGCTCAGCTGCGTAAAAAGAAAACACTAACCTGCAGTAAACATGGCTGATCACCATCAAGAGCAGATCACAGTCACAGCACAGTATAATTATTAAATTATAAAAAGTTATTTAATTTTTTAACCAGCATGTGCATATTTATGTCTTGCTCTATCCAGGTTAATTATTCTTTCTCTTTTAATTCCTTCTCTTTTCTGAATCCACCTTGGCACCAGACACCCAAGGCAGCCAGAGTTAATGGGGACCAACAGCCTAACCAGCCTCCATTTAAGCATTTGTTGTACCCCTCTAAAAGAACAGGAGGAAATGTGATATAGCTTAATCACCTTACTCACTTCTGGGGGAGTACTCAAAAATGCTTGACTGTTTAGAAAATATATTAGCTGAAAAAGCTGACTTTTTAAAATGTAAATAGAAATTAGCATATGCACAGTTTGCAGCTATGCGATTTCTGGGTCCCTGAATGAAAGATGACTAATTTTCAAAATCAACATTTTTTTTCTTTAGAGGGCATGAGACCCAGCAGACCATTACCATAAGCCATCATTATTGCTACCCTTGCAGTGCATGCTACATGCCCAACCACTCACATTTTTCAAGCATCACTCCGGGAACTAAGTCGCACCCAGGTGATAGTTATTTTATGATTTTTTTTTTTTTGTTTTTTCTTTTTTTTTTTGCTTGCCTCCGTTGTCGTCTGTTTCTTCAAGCCGTTCATTTCGTCTAGTACAACTCAGCAGTATGGTAGTACACTCCATCACGTTAAGGGCCAAGGTAAAAAGCAGCAGGTAAGCCATGGGACACAGTGTACATTATGACATGGGTAATGAAAGACCAAAAACGACAAAACAAAACTAACTACTGATAAGAATAAGAATGGGTCAGCTGGGAAAGGATTATGCATAAGCCTTGATTAGCCCATTCTGTCCTCCAATTTACCAACCCTCAACTTTATTGACTTCCATGTAGTAACAAAAAAGAAGCAAGCTTTTCTATATACCTATTTTTATGTAGCAACTATACAAAAGAAGATCATTCTCTTCCCATAAAACATTGAATCTCACATGCATACCAGAAACAGAAGCACTGACTTCTGTGGTCCCATATAAAATATTAAAAAATGTTAACTTAAACAAGGAAGGTCCACTGGAGACACAGTACCTTTTCAGGAGTTACCCAAGAGCAATGCAAATTGCTCAGTGAAAAAAAAGAAAATGACATTGTGTTCTTTACCTTATTAAGCTGCAGTTTAAAAACATATTACATATGCCTGATGATTAATTATCTGCTCCATCATGTTAAGGGCCATGGTAAAAAGACCCTGTTGATGAGATGCAGTATTTTATGATTCATAGACAAATTAGCTGCATTGAGGAAAGCCCTCTTTATCAGCTAATTTAAATGTCTCTGAAACAGTATCAGCTAATTTGAATGTATTTGAATCAATGTTAATTATCACAGAGTGCATATCAGCACTTTTATAGTAGTTAACAGTGCAGTCATTTCATGTTAACACAGACATGCCTCCCCATTAGTCAGTGTCCCATGCACAAGACACAGGAAAACACACACACACACACACACACACACACACACACACACACACACACACACACACACACACACACACACACACGTGCACACACACGCACACACACACACACACACACACACACACACACACACACACACACACACACACACACACACACACACACACACACACACACACACACACACACACACACACACACACACACACACACACACACACACACACACCATATATCCCATATCTGTCCCTATTGTCAGAACTTCCACAATGTCTCATTATCTCCTGACCCAGTAATTCATTAATGATTACAGTCAGTCTTAGTGCCAGACTTCAAGTTTCACACTTTATATCCTTCAGCAAATGCATGTTAGGCAAAACCTGTCTGTTTGCTGTACAAGGTTTAGAGGTATGTTTAACATTTACTGTACTTCCCCTTCATACACCAAGAACAGTTGAGAGGTATGCCAATGCCTGAAAGCTTCAATATATGCTAATAAAAAGCTTGCTGAGCTTGATTTCAGTTATTGCAATGGGCTAATGCAAATGTTCTATGTATCAAAGGTGCAGGGTTCAATTCCCTTTGTATTTTGCTTATTGTTATTTTCACTTATTTACATGTTATTCTTGGTGTCTATGGATTTTCTGCTCCTTTTTTATTTTACATATGTGCCTTTAGAGCATGCCATGTTGTGTATTCCTGGTGTTTAGTGTTCCCTTGACCCACATTTTGTTTATGTGCCACTCAGGCATGCATATAAAGACTTATTTGTTGTGTTTAGCAGTTTTCCACACCCTGTTCTCTATACTGTTTAAGTGTCACTGAGGCATGCTTATAAAGAGCAATCCCCAGTGGCTAGTAGTTTCTCCCAGCCTCTAATCCCTGTGCTGTTTAAGTGCACTCAGGCACACATATAAAGAATTACTCCTGGTGATAAGTGGTTCCTCCCACCAATTGTTGCAGATTCTGCTCATTAGTGTAGGGGGTATGTGGAAGTATGACACCCATCCGAACCCACCCATGCACATACACACACACACACACACACACACACACACACACACACACACACACACACACGCACACGCACACACACACACACACACACACACACACACACACACACACACACACATAACTACCTCACTTACTTCTTCACTAACAGCCTTACTGCTACTCCCCATGCAGGCACACACACACACGCATGCGCGCACAACCACACACACACGCAACCACACACACATAACACATGCAGACCCTCATGTCCACTCACGTATATACCTCTTATCCCTAACTTACCAATAAACTCCCCAACAGTTGTCTTTATTACAAAGGATGAGCATGGCTTTTTGCTCATGTTCACTACTGTGAGGTAGAATTGCTGGGCATGTAGATGGCTCCCCGAGTCAGTTCCGAACGTATGCCTCTTTTCTGGATTGAATTATTAGCAACTAGTATGGTCATGGAGACAGACCACTGTGGTACTGCATGTCTTTTTGCAAAAGTGCAATCATAGAGCTGTCTGTAATTTCAAAAAGGCTATCTCAAGTTGTAGACACTGTGTACATCACACAGCAACATGTATGAATTCCCCCCATAGTCTTTTAAATTATGATTTGCTAAGAACAGCTTGTACTGAAACAACAATATTTTTGCTTGTTATTTACTATACGAGAATCTCAAATTACATTACTTTTGGCTACTTTTAAAACTTAAATATATGTATTTTTTTACCTTGCTAAGTGGCATCATATCATATTATGTTGAACTCCAGTTTTAATCACCACTATGTACAAGCACACATACACACATACCAAAATCATATACTTTCCCAAACTGATCAGATTATAGAAAAAAGTCACAAAAGCATATATATATATATATATATATATATATATATATATATATATATATAGCTATTTCTGTCATCTGATTTTCCTGAGGATTAATCTTTCATCCAGCTTCCATAAAAGATTCACATACTTGCAAGATTTTGCTCAATATTCAAGAGCTCTTTCCTTGCTGTTGCCTGACTTTGAATACTTCTAACACCATCTGACATACAAAGCTGATATAAGTATATTTTTTGCACTTGCTACAACTGTTTTAGTGATATTTAATAACATTTTGCTTAGTGTTGCTAAGTTTGCACATTAAAACAGTTTCTGTTTCACTTGTAAACACTTAATCTGGCTGGCTCCATTTGATTTTTCCATCCTCACACCCTATTGTTTTTGTGTTCTTATAACTTAGTGGCTTTGGCTTTGCTCACCTGTTATTATAAATTTGTTATTGGACTCTCCTCCCAGTCCCATTGCATCAGCTCTTTCTACTGAGTACAGTGGGACTATTTGGAAAGGCCCACTCTCTTAGCTGTTAACCTTGAAAAACAAATTACACACTACTCAACTGATATTACTGTGTTTTACTGTACTTATACTGTGCTTTTTCCTACTTTAATACTTTATTTTGCTTTTACTGCTGTTCGTAAAAGTGTTCAATTGCATTTATACCACCTTTTTTATTAATGCTTGATAGTAGCCTGATTACATTGAGATTATTGTTCGACCAAATTGCTGCTTTATACTGTTTTTTTTTTTTGGCTGTTGTGATTATGATTTTAACCACTTTAAATTTCAAATACCTCTGCACTTAGCGTAGGCTAGATTCAGTCTTACAGAATCTAGACTGCTTGGTATCACTTGAGCACTAAAAACAGCTCTTCACTGAGATACTGGAAGATCTGAGGCATCTGTTGCTTCCAACTAACTATAAGTGCCCATTTCTGCTCTTATATTGCACTCTTACATAGTATTTGTATTCTACTGTCTGTTTGACTTGTAGGAACTGTTTTTGGCCACATTTTACTGCATGCTGTACTAGTTCAGCTGTAGCATAGCTCAATTACAAACTTGCTGTTTCCGGCTCTGTTTTGTAGCCTCTGAGCATCAAATTCAAGCCATCCTTGTTGAAGGGGGGGGCCTTTCTGCATCCTTGTGGGAGGACAGTGCTGTCTGGGTCCCATTTAATCGAGGGTGGTTGGACTTGAGCTCAGAGAGTGCATCTTTATTTGCTAGTTTACAAGTTAAAAGGGTTATTTGCTAGTTTACGAGTTAAAAGGGTTATTTCTTGTTTTATATAAGCCACACGTCTGTGCTTCTTGTGTGTAGTGCACCATTGTGTCCTGCCGTGTAGTGGTAGTTACCATTGGTGGTTATAGTAGCAAATATTTTGCTTGTTAAATTTTCCCTTAGCACTTTACTTGTTGTCCTCTAGAGCTTTTTCATGGCTCAGTTCTACTGTCAGGTAGAGTACTAAGCCTAGCCTCAGAGGTTCCAACACACCTCTCACCCTGTAGACATTCCTAAGTCCAGACCATATAAATTTATCCAACACTATGGCTGTGCAATTTCCCACAGTTTCTCCAGCCAGCTTGGTTGACATGGGCATCCTGAGACAGTGTAGTAACTGCCTCATGTTCACCGACATCTGTCTGCTCCTAGACCACACAAACTCAACATGTGAGAGATGCAACTATATTAAGAACCTTGAATCCATGCTCTGTCACTCACCAGTCAGTATATATGTTAGTCAGTCAGTATATATGACAACGAGAATGCACACCTCATCTCCTACTCCACCCAAACCCACATACCACATACCTACATATGTGGAGGTCCTCACCAGAAACATACCTAAACACCAGAAATGTCCCAAACACAAACACAAGCATGCGACACATAATACTTCATTTGCAGAACACAATACACATAATAGCTCATATACCAGTGTCTCACTTGTCCAGCCCTTAAATGGACAATCCCAGTGTTTAAAATTAGGATCCGAGTTAAATTGACAGAAGACACACGCACTTCAACATGTCACTTTCATTTCCACCCACATTGTCATTTTACTTTTAAACATCTTGTAAATCCATAGTTACAGTCTTGTTTCAGCTCCTGGGATAAACTAATCTTTAGATTTTTGTTCCTGTCGAACTTGCATTGGATTGTAAAACTATGCCCCCAGCTCCTGGCTCATATTTAAAATAAAGAAAGCTGTGCCAGGGAAAAGGGACATCAGTGTAAACTAATTTTTAAATTTTGTATCACTCATGCTTCTACAGATGTACAAGCAGGCCGCTCATAAAAAAATAGTGCATTTGTCTAGTAGTATTCAGAAATCAGCACATGTCAAACTAGAAGCTGAAAGAGGAACAAAAGTGTGTGTCTACTAATGCTCCAAACGTCTGTCACATACTTGCTTTCTATGGAATTACTAGCAGGTCAGAAAGTCACTACACCAGGCTAGTGTTCAAAATCAGAAGACAGTAAAACATGAACGAAAGAGAAATATGGTTTCCACTACTGTTTGCCTGACTCAGATGCTTTCTATAGGTAGAAGCCATGCCATAAAATTGTTGTAGATGCTGAGATTCACAATCAACTTCAGAAAAAAAATATGAAATGAAAGAAACAAAAAACTCTGTTTACTAATGTTTTAAAAGCCTTGCATTACTGATGTACATTCAGGACCAGCAGTCAGGCCTGAAAAGCAGTTGTCAGTGCAACTGCAGTTTGAGATGGAATTTGGCTAACACCTTTGAAATTTCCTTCAAGCACCCCCCCCCAGCCAAAGGTGTGTGTGCCCAGAAAGGCAAACCTGAAATGTAAACAAAGGCTGAATCAAAACAAAAAATCCCTGGATCTGTCCCTTTAAGGCAAAACACAAAACCAAAAGTATTAGTCATAGATGATTCCATCATGAGACACACAGATGTCCCTCTCGCCAGGTACTATTATGACTTTGTCATAGTCCATGTTGGTATGAATGACTATATGAACAGAGACATGATTGAGCTTTCGGACTATGTGTCTCAGGATGGTATGTCCCTCACCTTAAGCATTATTTTACCTTCACCTAGGCTGATGCTTCAATACAAACAGAAAATGATTGACTTCAATAATTGGCTTAGTTTCTGGTGTCATTCCAAGGAGATACAGTATCTGTCAGCCTGGGATGACATGATCGACAGACCTTGATGCTTTGCCAGAGATGGTCTTTATCTGTCACCCCTGGGACTTTGGCTACTGGCCAAGGCTCTTGCCAGACCCATAGTGCCTTTTTTGGCAGTGTCTCAAGGACAAAATTCCCAATGTAAGAACTCTAAGAACAACCTCAAGGTTTTGCTACTAAATGCTAGGAGTCTGAAGACAAAACTGCATTCACTGGAAAAAGTCCTTGGAAGACATAGACATTTGTGCAGTCATGGAGACCTGGTTCAGGACTGCAGAGAGCACCCCAGCCATATTGGGCTACACCTCCTTCCACACATTCAGACCACAAACTGAAGGTGTGAAAACTAAGGGAGGAGGTGTATCAATATTCATTAAAGAAAAATACACCTCCAAAATCGTTAGACAGCATGATTCCTGGCACTTCAGGTACAATTAACTGTTGGTAGGACACCTATTCAAGTCATTGCCAGCTACAGGACCCCCTCCATGAATCAGGACACCCACTCTGCCTATTTGGATCTACTTGAGTCTATCAAGAGACATCCGAACACCATGGCTTTGGGCAACTTTAGCTACCCATCCATTGACTGGGGGGATTACTCATGCAGAAACTCACTTGCCAAAAGGTTCCTCAACTTCATTAACTCCAGTGCCCTGGACCAGCTAGTTGATACCCCCACAAGGGGTGCCATCATCCTGGATCTGGTGCTTATTAATTTGGGAAAGCACTGTAGCACCCCTATTGTGAGGTCTTCCCTGGTGAGATCTGACCACAAATCAGTCTCATTTGAAGTTGCTATCACACCTGACCCGCCCCCCCACCATGTTGCACAAATTAAACTAAAAAGCTTCTCCAAAACAGATTATAACCTCTTACAGGATGGTACAAATAGCTTCACTGCATGTCCTCTCTCAGATGGAACTGGCAACTATGCCGACTCGAGTTCTACACAAATGTTTTATACACACACCTGGACAACTGCACTGATGCGGCCATACCTGATAGGACCAAAACAAGCTCCTCAAGAAAGAGCAAACCCATCTGGTGGACAACTGCCATTAACAGGCTTTACAATAAGAGGAAGAAATTGCTGTCTAAGAGTAAGAGGGAGCGGGCCTCAAACTGGAAACACTCCCTTCCATACCTCTCAACCTCTTAGATCAAGAAATCTGGACAAAGCCATAAATAAACGTGGGGCAAAGGCCCAAAATAGGGACAGTTTTTAAATATTGCTCTTACAAACTTAGAAAATTGATAGAATAACAGAGTTTGCATTAACTTGGATTTTCTGTAGGGTATGAAATCTGAAACTCAAATGTCTGTCATCATTTTCTAAGTTCAATTTTTAATGATTTGCTACTAATTTGCCAGAAAAAAACACAATTTTAGGAAAAACGGGCCTAAAATACGAGGCAAAAATCTAGACATTCTGTGAAAATCTGTACAGTTGAGAGGGATGCTCCCTTCTCAGCTTAAACAAGAAAATAAGACTCCTTGTAAAGTCCTCCAAAGCTAACTATGACTCCAAATTAGCTTCCTTAACTAAGGACAACCATAAAGTGTTTAGGTCCATCCATAACCTAAAAGGAAAGGCTTAGATTTGTGCCAATCTGGTAGTTAATGATGCCCCATATACTGAGCCTGTGGACATTGCCTACCAGTTAGCTGAAAGGTTCAGTGAAAACTTCACTCCCCCTTCCCCGCCACACTTACCCCAAGACATCCCTACCACCTATCTTCTACCCTATATTTCTAAAGAGCAGGTCATTAACACCCTCTCGATGGTCAGAAACACAGCATCCATGAGACCTGATAACATCCCAGGCAGTGTCCTACATGGGCTCAAACAAGAATTAGCAATGCCATTGGGTACTCTTTTCGGTCATAGTCTAAGCACTGGCGCCATCCCAGCTGAATGGAAAAGGACACTATTATCCCCTTGCTCAAAGGTGGTGCTTCCACTGACCCTGGTAACTACAGACTTATTAGCCAGACTAGCTTTATCCACAAGGCCATGGAGAGAATCATCATGGACCTTATAAACAAAGACGTTAGTAACCTCCAAATACTTGACCCTACTCAATTTGGATTTGTCAAATGGAAATCATGCCTATCAAACCAGGTGGACTTCTTTGAGACATTCACCAAGGCCCTTGATGAGGGGAAATATGTGCACACGGCCTACCTAGACTTAGCCAAAGCTTTTGACACTATCCCCCACTCAGGCATGATTGACAAACTCACCCAGCTAGGTATCAACCCATATATCATTAGATGGGTCACTGATAGACCCCGTATAGTCAAAATAGTGGAATCCACTTTCAACATCAGACCAGTAACAAGTGGTGCTCCACAGGGATCACTCCTGAGACCTCTATTGTTTGGAATCTATTTCTCTGAAGGGCAAGCTAAAACTAAAGGTCTGTGGCTGACAAAGTTTGCTGATGATTGCAAACATGGAGCAGTCAAAGATTATCCAAACGATGTCAACATCCTTTAAGAGGGTCTTACACAAACAAATGACTGGTACCAATGTCATGGCCTTAAACTCAATGCAAAAAAATGTATTTCATCCCTTTCAGTAAGAGTGATGTTCCTGCTCACTACCACATCAATAACAACACCCTAAGTACACACTCAGTGGTGAGAGACCTGGGCACACAGGTTGACAGCAACCTTACCTTTGATCACCATGTCTCCACAGTGGTAAGAAGGGCATTATATCTTGCTCATCTTATAAGTAAGGGCATTGCCTCATGAAAAAAAGAAGTTATAACCTCCTGTACTCTTCCCTCATCAGGCCAATGACTGAGTACAATGTCCCTTTTGGTATTTACCTTTCCAAGCAACTGCAGCAATTGGAGAGACCACAAAAGTTCCTCACAAGGAAAAATCAAGGTCTTCAACATCTCTCCTATAAGGACCATCTGAAATCACTGTCACTTTATTCTGTTTCATACAGACTGCACAGAGGTGATCTCTGCCTTGCATATAAGGCAATCTTTGTCCCTGCTTTATTGGAAATGCTACATATCCGTAAGTCAAATTGTACATGAGTTACTTGCTCTAATGGCCTTAACCGGTTATGTGGCATTAATAGAACCTGCTGGAGGGATAGATTTGTCTCCCAGAGGTTACCACACCTTTGGAACAGACTCCTACTTCATGTCAAGCAGAGCACCTCATTGGCCCTCTTCAAACGCAATCTGGAAGATTGGATGGGTAACCATAAGCTCACACCATGGGTTCCACCTATATCACTGTTGGACAGGGGTAATAGGCACTGATCAAGGAAATAAGGGTAAAACTTGGTTAAGCTTGTAACTTCCTCTGATCCTATATGTGTATATATAGATATATAAATATATCTAGATATGTATTGTATATATATATATATATATATATATATATATATATATATATATATATATATATATATATATATATATATATGTATACATATATGTGTGTGTGTGCGTGTGTGTGTGTGTATATATATCTATATATATATATATATATATATATATATATATATATATATATATATATATATATGGGTGTACTTTCCTACAATGAAAATTCACTTTTTTTAAATGGGAAAGTACATCCCCACTTAAGCAAAAGTGCACTTTCGCTTAAGCTCACTAGATCGAACCTACCGCACCACAATGGAGGACATTGAAAAACGGGCTATGTCCTCCACTGTGTTGTGATAGTTACAGACCTTAGGGTTAGGGCACGGTTCAAGGTAAGGGGATAGCCCTACTAGCTATCCCCTTACTCTAACCCGTGCCCTAACCCTAAGGTCCATGACTATCGCACCACAGTGTAGGACATAGCACGATTTGGAATGTCTTCCTCTGTTGTGCGGTAGTCACGACCCTTAGGGATAGGGCAAGGGTTAGGGTAAGGGGATAGCTAGTAGGGATATCCCCTTACCATGACCCATGCCCTAACCCTAAAATCTATGACTGCTAGCCCATTCGGTCTAGCGAGTTCGCGAAAGTGTACTTTCGTGAAAGTGCACTTTCACGTTACTGTGGGTATAATTTTGAAGTTCGAAGTAGTGAATTTTCATTCTTCAAAGGTACACCTATATAGATATATATATATATATATATATATATATATATATATATATATATATATATATATATATATATATATATACATAAAACTATACGTACATACATATACATATATGAAATACATACACTTCCCAAAACCTAAATGGAAAACAATAACAGGAAAAGAAAAGCAAATAGAATAGAAGGCTTTGGGTCAGCCAGGTTCATAGATTAGAAGCATAAAGTCTAGCTTGTGCCACAGATGCCCACTATGATGATTAACAGAAGGAGGAGGGTGGCTAATGCTGGTTTGCCCAAATAAAGCTTGAGAGGTGAGTTGAGACACATAATAAAGGGCTATTATTAGAGACCCGATCATAATTCTTTGTAGTGCATGAAGCTTTGTATGCTCCATGTACTACTAGTTACAGAAAAAAAAACACAAAGTGTTTTGTCAGTTTTTAAAGCCATAAAGTGCTTAGCAAGCTCTATCAGAAAGGCAGTGTAACACAGCCTCTTATGCAATGAAGCAGCTTTTTTCTTGGCATGCTTCTCAACTGTCCAGATTTTTGCAGAATGTCCTGATTTTTGCTTCATATGTTTGCTCTATTCCTCACAGAATTGTGATTTTCTGGGAGATAATTGAAGATGGAATTCAGTCAGTAATGATGTTCATGTGACTTTCAGATTGTATCTTTCAGAAAACGCAGGCTAACACAAATCTTTGTTATTCTAGTAACATCCTATGTTTATATGAGCAAGTTAGGGATACATTACCGGCACAGACAGGAGGCAGAAACAAATCTGTTTTTCATTCTGCTGCTATGTGCTGGTCAGAACTGGCAGATCTGACTGCCTAGATTGAGACCCTACCTTAATTTGTTAAGATCAGGTTTCGCCTTAGAGAAGTAAGTTGTCTTTTATTGGATATCAGAGCATAATTAACGTGATCTTTGCACTGCAAAACATTAAAGCATCTTCATAAAACAGTGACACCTTTGCACTGTTTTAGTTGGTAGCATCTTGTCATAAAATCTTTGCCTTAATCCTTGCCTAATGTGTTAGGAGTGCCTTGTGTCCACCAGCAAGACGTGTTGCATCAGACCTATCTTGGTAAAAATATATATATATCTATTAATGGGTTAAATAGGATTACAAATGCTGGAATACAACTTTTTTGTTCTTGGTTGAATGTCTATGTACCAGCTATATAGTTCTGGTTCTTATACAACATATGGTCATTTCTTTTACATTTGGGAATAGTTAGATGGTTACACTGTTGAGTTTTTCTTGCCAGAACATGTTTGGGTTCTGACATAATAGCTTAAAGATATAACTCTTCCTAGTAAATCTTTTTTCTAAATCCAAGAAAGAGATTTATTGGCTTCTTTATCACTCTGCTAGCAGTGCAATTTTAGTATTCCCAGCTGCTATAAAATAATATGACACACTCCTGTTAGTTGATTAATAAACGTATCCTGGATAATATTTAAAATAAAACCTGTCATGCTTTGGAAAACCACATGAATGCAATAACCTCACACAACACTGAGGAAGACCTGACATAATTATATCATATTTGCCTCACTATTAAGAAGATGAGAGAATGTATTTATTGACTGTTCTCATTCTAAGAATAATTATGTCACATTGTAAATCTTGCTGAAAACTTTGATTACTTATGGTGTTATGTTTCTGAATATTCATAGTACTGTAGTATTTCTTTTTCCTCAGTGTAATTCTGCTATTAAATTCATTATTTATATCATAAGGGCAGGTGCTCACTTTTCACAAACTAATATTACACTTGAGTCTATAATAAAATGCTTTTGCAGTTTAAAACAAAGATAATTATAAGAAAAATGAGTGAATCTCATTATAACACCAAAATAATTTGAAATTTTAATGAAGTAAAACTTCTCATCAGTCTCCAAATATTTTCAGTTCCTATAATGAATATTAAATATAATTCATTCCCGTTACTCTTCAAATTATATAATCCATTTTTTTGTATTTAATAAAGATGTGGAGAGCTTGCAGGGAGTGGAGTTTCTTGTTTAGACTCCTAGCGTTGAGCAGTAACACCTTCAGATTTTCTTGGTTTTGATTTGCTATGTCAGAAGTATTTTCAGTTTGGCATTGCTTAAAAAGGCACTATGGGGGAGGACATAAATATATATATATACATAAATATATATATATATATATATATATATATATATATATATATATATATATATATATATATATATATATATATATGTGTGTGTGTGTGTGTGTGTGTGTGTGTACGTATATATGTATAGTTTCCCTGCGTTTGACTGAACGTATGTTTGACAAATGCAGGGGTGTAATTTAATGTTGATGGTACAGATGGCTGAACAGTGGATATGTTAATGGTATGGAATGTGGATACAGGTAAGTGGGTTTGGGGGTGAGAGCATGTGTGTGTGTGTGTGTGTGTGTGTGTGTGTGTGTGTGTGTGTGTGTGTGTGTGTGTGTGTGTGTGTGTGTGTGTCTGTGTGTGTGTGTGTGTCTGTGTGTGTGTGTGTGTGTGTATGTGAGTTAGGGTTAGAAATGAGTGAAGGATGAGTGTTGTGTGTTTATATGTGTTTGTGTATTTTATGATAAGGGTAAGGGTTAGGTTAGGTTAGGTTAGGTTAGGTTAGGGGATAGATGTAGTGTTATTTTTGTGTGATTGTGTGTCTGAGTCTGTCTTGTGTAGTGGCAGTGTTACATGAATATATTAATGACGTTAAGGTATAGGGAAAGGGTTGGGGGAAGGGACAACATTAGGGTTAGGGATAGCACACATTTGTAAGGTTTTGCAGGGTGAAGACCCTCCTGTCCTATTTTGTAATGGGTGCTAACCCTAACCCTAACACTGCCCCTTCCCTCAATCCTAATCCTACATACTAACATCATTAAAACCTTCCCATAACACTGCCATTATTCAGAAAAATGTGAGGCTAGTGTTACGGGGAGATTTTTAGTATTGGGAAAGGAAATCATTTTTGTCTTTTGATATTATCGTTTCCGTTTTTCTTCTCACTGTTGTGTATGATTGAACTTATTTTATCAGTGTTTTACATTTGACATTAGAGTTGTTCGGTCATACACAATAGACCCATATTTATATATGTGTAGATATGTGTGTGTGTGTGTGTGTGTGTGTGTGTGTGTGTGTGTGTGTGTGTTTATGTGCGTGTATAGATTGATATCAAATTCAATAAATATATGATATACAAAAAATATACATTTTTAGTAATGCAGAACAGATGGGACACAATAGAAATGCCTTCAGGGCATACTTATCATTAAAGGTTTCTAGTTTAAATGTACAAATACTTAATATAGAATTATGTATATAAATATTCTTTCTCTTTGGACCTGATTCAGGAAGCCCTACACAGAGTACCATTATAATGCAGGAGCTGCTGCATGCATAATGGCCACCGAGTGATCCAGGATCAAGCTCCCATGATGTGCATGAGCGCTCCAACCCTATTCCGACACGGGCACCACTGCTATTTACTAATTACTTCATTTGCTGGTGAAAGCCATGCAAATGAGGTGAATTAGCGATCCAGGAAGCAGGCAGTTGTCCATACCTGAACAGTGTACAAAGCAGAAATGTATTCAGCTAGTAGCTCAAGTCAACACATTTCTGCAAATTAAAAAATGGAGGCATGACAGCTCAAAATAAAGCATGTATTATAGGTAGTAGGCATGCCAATGGCCAACTATATGTCCACTGGCATGAAAGATAATTTACTTTTTATAAAATAAAACTTTCATTTTTTTTGGCTGATCTCAGCTGTTTAAGCATAGGGCAGCAGTAAGCAAATGGGATCATACCGAAAAAAAAAAAAAAAAAGTGAAAAAGCAATTTTCAGGGAAATCTGCATTTTGTCATTATAGTCAATGGCATGCAGAATGAAAACAATACCAGAGAACAGTGGTTACTAAGGGGAAAGACTCAGTGTGAGTGCAGTAACTATGGAGTAAGGCAGTTAGGTATACAAATGAGGGGATTCTTACTGAATCACAATTTTTTTCTAAGTGTCAGACTGCACCTAACCGTGTAGGTGCTTTAATATGGCTGTATAAGCATGAGAAGTAAATTACATCAAAAGGGGGTTTGTCATGCTTGCTGTAAGCACATTGGAGCACTATCGCCTGGGTTTGCACTAAGCTAAGCATAGAGGGTGTGTCTGAGGCTGTAATGTCTTACACCATGAAATGAAGACCATGTCCGTGGCCAGGGGAGGGCCATTTCTGCTAAAACGTGTTTACCTTGGCTAAACGGGTTTGCGCGGCATGCACTGGGACTTAAACAAAAAAAAAAAAAAAAACATGTAAATAGCAGCACTGTTTACATTTAGGCAGCAGGTTTGCTTGCCATGCCTTGGGGCTTAAAAGGGGCAAAGATGGAAAGGGGGAAAAGGAAAAAAAGGGAAATAGCAGAATAGCGGCACTCAAGTACAAGTAATAGAGCTGGAAGGTGGAATGTATCATACTCAACCAATCACACAGGCAGCATCTGCAGCACACCACTATAAACTATGCAAACAACTTTTAGTCTGTTTTTTCCCACAAACTCTACACCACCGGTGTACACAGACGGGAAAATTTTACCTGAGAAAACTAATAAAATGTTAGAGGCTGCTGTTGCTCTCATAAATCAGTATGTGCAAGAGGCTGAGGGTGGTGGAGAAGACAATGCTGAAAACTGCCCCAGACTTATGAGGAGGAGGAGAAGGGTAAGGCCCAGGGTAAGCTACCAGGGGCTACATGATCTGGAGATAGTAGAGCACTACAGGATGGACAGGAACATACTGCAGCAAATTGTGGAGATGTGCTGGCCTCGCTTCACATCCAGAACAAACAGAGGGGAACCCATCACAGTGGATACCAAGGTATGTGTAGCTCTAAGAATACTAGCTGCAGGTACTTTCCAAAGATCAACTGTGGATATCATGGGGGTCTCACAGACATCTGTGTCTAGGATACTCTACCAGTTCCTGGATGGCATGCGAACACATGCTGTGGAGCACATTAAATTTTCCAGCACCTGTGAGGAGCTGACTGGCAATATGCATCTCTTACGCCATGTAGCAGACTACCCAGAAGTACTGGGTGCCATAGACTGCAGGCACATCCACATTAAAGCACCACCTGGTGACCAGGGTAGGGTCTACATAAACTGCAAGGGGTTCCACTCCATCAACTTCCAGGTCGTGTGTGATGCCCAGGGAATTATCATGAATGTGTGCGCTGGCTGTCCTGGAAGCTATCACGACTCCCACATCTAGCATTCCTCACAGCTCTATCAGTGGTTTGCCAGGAGTGACATCCCATAGTTCTGCTGCCTTGACATATCCAGTGGAGCCTTGCAGTACCCTCCAGCCACATATGCACACATTGTCATAGTATGTGCCATGCTATACAATATGATCCTGTGGAAACAGCTGCAGCAGGAACAAAATGGGGAAGGGCCACACACACCCCCACCATTACCAAGGCCTCCACAGGTGCAGAGTGACTTGGAGGAGAAACATCCTGAGCATTCCCCTGTAGGCAGACAGAGGTGTGCCCAGTATGCCCTGGCCTTGGCAAAGAGGCAACCCATAGCACATACACTGACACTGTAGGGCCCCAGGGACTGATCTCTCTCTCTGACTCGCACATACAGTAAAATGGATGCCAAACATCACACCACCTGTACCTGACCATATATAGGCAGTATATTGTGTGCATCCGACAAAGTCAGCCCTCAAGCACCACCCTCACAACAGCTGCAGGCACAAGGTAAGCCAGTCTGTTTAACAAATTAAAATAATGAAATTCCAAAATGCAAAATGAGTGCCCAAAAGTCCAACAAACCACGAGAAAGCAGTCCTTAACGCTGGTTTTATTTCAAATAAAAAAGCGTTTTCGCTACTGAAATACGCAGCTTCTTCAGAGGAAATGCTTTTTAATCAAATACAAAACGTAAATCAAACAATTTAAATAGTGCAGCATGAAATGACTTAAAAAACGTCACAGTTGTTATTATAACCATAAATTCAATTAATTAAAACCAACAAATTAAGTGGATAAAATATGAAAAAATTTCATATGTTTATATTAATTAAATACTAAAAAGCGACCTTAAGAGTAATAGTTTTTAAATGTATGAATTGGAGATTAAAGTGCCCCTATTTTAAAATATAAAAACTTATAAACAATTAACAAGAGAGGCAGTATTAAAAAGTCGGTTGTAAACTTTTCTATAGCTTCTCGGTAAACAAATAATCAGAAAAACTTTCATAAGTAAAAGACCGACTATAAGGTTACGTTGTTCAAAAGTAAGAAGTTATCTTAAGTAGCTTCTTAACTTAAGAACAGCTGCAATGTTACAGTTCTCATTAAGACCGGGAGCTCTGAATGCGTCAAGCTTAAGTTGCCATTCAAGCTCCCGGTTCTCTAACAAAAGAGACTGTGGTCCACCTCTAATGGTTGACGGAACGTGGTCAATACCCATAAAAGAAAAATTATGCCCCGGATTTTTGTCAACATGTTTTGTCAAAGCGTTGTCTCCTTTTTTTTCCTAATTGCGTAAGAGTGTTGGTAAATCCGTTCACGGACCATACGGTCCGTCTTACCAATGTAGAAAACAGGGCAACAGTTGCAAAAAGCGATATAAACCACTGAGCGCGTTTGACAATTAATTTTATGGTGAATCTTATATTTCCTGTTCCCAATTTCAAATGTATTACCTGTTTTAATGAACTTACAGTAATTACAAAGACCACACTTGAAAGAACCTTTTAATCTACTAAAGGCTTGCTCAGGTGGATTTCTCTGTAATATTTCTTTTAAGTTGCTACCTCTTCTATAAACCACCCTAGGAAAAGGACCTAGTTTTTCTAATAGTGTTGGTGTGTTAGAAATAAAATGCCAATTCTTACAAATGATTGACCATATGGCTTGAGAGTTGGTGTTGAATGTAGTAACAAAACTAAGAGTAAAGTTGGGTTCATCTTTCGTATTTAAGTACATTTGTTGGTCGTTGGTTAAGACACTAGTACAGGTTGTTGTATAGGTGGCATCAGAGGGTATAGTTGTACCATTTTCTTCGCAAAGAGTAAGGCTAGTTTGATCAAGGAGAGGTTTGTAAAAGCCATCAGTCCTTTTCTGACTGACTTCATGTGTAAGCTCATTAATTAAATCGAGAGGGTAACCACGGTTGATAAACAAATTTTTTAAAAATGAACATTCTTTACAGAAGTCAGAAAAGGAACTACACATTCTACTTGCTCTAACCAGTTGGCCTTTAACTATAGAACGCTTCTGTTTAAACGGGTGAGCACTAGAAAAATGCAAAAAAGAGTTGACATAAGTGGGTTTCCTAAAGATACTAGCTGTGAGCATCTTTTTGTTTAAGTCTTTAGTTAATTTAACATCCAAATAATCAATTTCTATAGTGGAAAATTTGAAAGTAAATTTAAAAAATTCCGTAGTTTCATTAATGGATTTCACAAAATCAACTGCAGCCCCCAAATCATCCTTGAAAAGAATGAAAACATCATCCAAAAATCTAGTGTAAAAAGAGACTTTCTCCATTAAATCTGGTCTATTAAATAGGAAATGTTTTTCCCAATAAGCGACAAAGAGGTTAGCAACACTTGCTCCACAAGGGGAGCCCATGGCTACCCCCTGTTTTTGTATGTAAAACTCTTTGTCAAAAATGAAATAGTTGGATGTTAAAACAATGTCTAGAAGCTCAGTAGCCAACTCTGTTTCAAGTGTTGAAGCCCCCAACTCTGTTAGAAGCAAACCTATCCATTCCACAGCCTCAAGGTGTGGAATGGAGGTGTATAAGTCGACAACGTCTATAGTTAAAAAGTTGTTAGAAAAGTCAAATGGAATGTCATTCATGTTTTTCAAAAATGTCCAGGAATCTTTACAAATGGCTGGAATGAGTTTAGTGAATTTTGTTAGAATAGTGTCAATGAACCTAGAGCAGGGGTGGGTCATAGAAGAACGTCCATCAACCAGTGCTCTCATGGGGGGGGGTTTGACATCCTTATGGATCTTAGGTATGCCAAACATGACAGGGATTTTTGGCGGAAGGATGTCAATAAAATCAAATAAATTCAGATCAATTTTTCCAGCCAAGTATAAATCCCTGTAATAACCCCTAATACGACTATGAGCAAGGTTCACTTCATTCAACGAAGCCAAACCATATGCTGGACTATTTAGTGTGGTAAGCATTTTCTCTTTATACTGAAAGTCATCAAATAGGACTAAGCCCCCTCCTTTGTCTGGTTTTATTAGCCTTACAAGTAATTCACTAAGTAAACGTAATCCTGATAACTGTTCCTTAGTAATATTAAATTTAGGGAAACCAGCTTTATACTGGAAAGAAGAATGAAGATGTCTGATGTCAACCTCACACATAGTTTCAAATATGTGTAAGTTGTCATGCAGAGGAGGGTTGAATGAACTAGGCATTTTTAAGCCCATTAGTGCATCAGAAACATCATTGCTAAAAAAAAGTTTCAAATTAAGTTTGCGAGTGAAACATTTTAAATCAATAATAGTTTTAGCCAGGTTTCCAGTAAAACTAGGAACAAATGTAAAGCCAAAAGCTCAACTAAATCAGAGTTAATGTCCACAGTAGAAAAGTTATAAATCTTAAAGTCGCCCTTGACATTGGTGATAATTTTAGGAAAACTTTCTTCACAAGGTGAAACAGGTATGGAGTTGACAATTACTTCTGACCGTTCCTGTTGTTGTTCACATATGTCTTGCGGTTCGGTGCACCTAAAAAAACACCTCTATTATTGTTACCACGGTGAAAATTGTTCGAGTTAAAGTTCATTTTCTTATTAGTATTATTGGTTTTGATTCTGTTACTTCATCTAAGACCTGTCCAGAATGGACAACCGATTCTTCTATAACCTCAGTGTCACCTCCTTCTGTGTCTTCATTTAGAGTAGTAGGACAATTTTCACCATAAACAGGTAGACCAGACACAGTTTGTAAGTCAAGATAGGGGTAGGCTTTATTATGCTGGTAAGCGTACCTGTCCCTGTTGAGTTTTTTATTTTTGTTAGTTTTAAGTTTTATCATAAGGGCATCAATACTAACAAAAGAACGGTTGTAGTCAAATTTGAACTTTGAAAAATCAGTGTCAAGTTTGATAGAATTGTCCAAAGAGTTAATTTCATCGGTCAAAGAGTTAATGTGAACAAGGTAATGTTTGACTAACAAGTTGAGCAACTGAGCTCCTTGTTCTTGAAAGAGAGCCTTTAATTCATTGTAAAAAAGATTGTCATTAAGAATACCCGAAGGTGAGAAATTGTTCCTTAAACCTTTGGGAATCAAGTTCTCTGCTAAGCATTGTTTGAAATATGCAGACTCCAACTGGAGCTTTTTCAATTTCAATAACTTGTTGTCAAAAGTTTTTAACTTTTCAGATATACTTTCACTTCGTGCTGCTTGGCAGCCCACATCTGAACCCACATTATGTAACTCACCAGTGTCTGGAAAAGAAAAAGAACCAGTGTACCCCATCCATTCGGAGAGGGAAAACGTAGTTTCACTGCCAACATTCACAAGTGTAGCCCCTTCTGGAACGGGGCCTGGAGGAAACGCCGGCCCGGTAGACCCATTAGCGCCAAAATTCAAATTACCCCCGTCCTGTGGTCGTTGCACTGGTTGTGTCGGTAAGTTGTAACCAGACCTAGGAACGTTGAAAGCACCGGAACTTGGTGGTAAACATCCACTGAAGGAAGCAGGAGGTAAAGACTGTCCTGCCGGGATAAAAGAACCACTGTTAGTTTGACACGGTCCTGCTGCAAAAGTAGGAGTTGGTACCCTAGCCCTAGGCGTACCATGTTGTAAAGCATCCACACGAGAATTGAGTAAGTCAATTTTCTGAGCAAGAGAAGCCAACAAAGAGGTAACGTCAATCCTCTCGTTAGCTCTCTCCAAAGGATCAGTCCCAAAAATGTTCGGGCTGTTCGGACTAACTGGACCACCCGAAGCCATACAGACAAACTAAATAAAAAAGAAAACCAAACTCCAAAATGCAAAATGAGTGCCCAAAAGTCCAACAAACCACAAGAAAGCAGTCCTTAACGCTGGTTTTATTTCAAATAAAAAAGCGTTTTCGCTACTGAAATACGCAGCTTCTTCAGAGGAAATGCTTTTTAATCAAATACAAAACGTAAATCAAACAATTTAAATAGTGCAGCAGGAAATGACTTAAAAAACGTCACAGTTGTTATTATAACCATAAATTCAATTAATTAAAACCAACAAATTAAGTGGATAAAATATGAAAAAATTTCATATGTTTATATTAATTAAATACTAAAAAGCGACCTTAAGAGTAATAGTTTTTAAATGTATGAATTGGAGATTAAAGTGCCCCTATTTTAAATTAAAATAATGGGGTGAAATTTTCTGATAGTATATCTATGGTATTGATGAAGCATTTAAGGGAATAGAGTTGCTAACTGGGATAACAGTGGACAGCTGACAGCTCTGTGGGACAGCAGGATGTTTATCCCCAGTACTGCCCTACCCACACCATGCAGTACCACCCTAGTTGACAAATACCACTGCAGTATATGTGGTGAGCCAAATAACTGGGGGAGGTCATAGGTCACATGCATAGATGTCAAAGTGGGGGTCCCAAACCCACCACCAATGCCACACAGCAGATCAGCTGTAGACAACCATATATAAATGCCTGGCAAAGGCCCCCACATGATGAAACCCATGAAATCCCCAACCACAGGCTTTTACACACTGATATCACAAGAGGTCTGGCAGTGGCAATATAGCTTTGAAAGGTATGAAGTCTGAAACTACAAATGTCTATGCCAGAACAAGCTGACCTGTGGTTGATACTGTTATGTCAGTAGTATGAAAGATAGGGCACACCACCATGCTACATGGGACCAAAATGTTAAGCAAATATCAGCACAGTCTGTGCAGATGTGTAACGTGTACAGTCATGTATCCCCCCATAGTGCCATAGAAATGCAGTAACATGTTCCTAGACTTAAGCAGCATCTACCTGTCACCCAGACTGATGGTGCAATAGTAACAAAAAGCAAATGTCAGTAACACCCACAGTCAACTTACTGTTGCCATCCCAGGGGTGTCTCATGCCAGCAGCCTGTGAACATATGGTCATCAGAATGCCCTGCCCTGCTACAGATGGCCTGCATCTGTCACAGCTGGCCTACAGGCCTCTGGCAAATGCCTATGCCCCACCCACAGTGCCCTTTAGGGAGTATCATGGGGTCCATAACACCAACATAACACAGTCCACAAAATGCAAAGAAAGGCCATGCTGACAACTGCTAAGAGAAAACCTGCCAGCCTCAGGTAGCCAGAAATTAGGACAAAGCTATGAATAATGCGGTGATGAAGGTCCTAAGAGAAGGACACCTGTGAAATACTGCTCTAACAGTGTTATAAAGTTGATGGAATGCTTTGTAGCAGCATGGAATGTCTGATGGGTATGAAGTCTGAAACTGCAATGTCAACTGCCTGTAATATCTGACTTCAGCCCTGAGTGATTGCAAAACACATTTGCTGGAAAACCACACATATTTGGGTAACTAACAAGATATATGAGTCATGGATGTGGACATTCTGTGAAATCTGTACAGTCGACAGGCAGGGCTAGGAGTTTAAACATGGGAATGCACCCACTGCAGGCAGGCCTAACCCTTGAAGATGGTAACATGTATGCACCCACAGAACCCTGGGCCACAGCCATGGGGAGTACCACACCCCTCCCCGATCACTCATCCTATGCAACATTCTGACCCCAACATGTGGCCACCCAAGCAAAATGAGGTGGGCCATATATTTATGTGTGACAAGCACACACCTCCAGGCTGGTCAAATAGTCTGACACACACAAGAGCCTTCAAGTTCAGTCAACCATTGAGGAGAGCTCAATGCAAAGTACTGGTAGCTATAGCCAAACATATCTGCCCAGGACACACAACCCCACACATCCTATTCCCTACAAATATATCTGGAGTCCGCCTGTCACCCTGATCCTGTCTGATGTATATTACCCAACTGTGGAGTGGAAATCTGACCAATCCAAAACATAAATGCAATGAGATTCCACCATTGTAATATATCACAAAGGAGCTGGACCATTTCCACAGCACCAGCAGTCAATTGTTGTAGGCACACTCCTCAACATGCTGGATAGTGCAAGAATGCATAGTGTTTGACCCATAAACCTTGTGTGTGCATCATTCATCCTGTATTCATCTGGTAAATCACTCTGATGATCTGAGGAGGTATGTCACCAGGTACTGAAACAGTACATGACACTGTCAAATGGCATGTATGACTGATGTCTGCTAAAACCAGCCCTTTAACCCTTGCAACCCATTCATTACTGAGAGAAATTGTCACATTAATTGTATGGCCTATTGTCTCCACATTTTGCTAGGCTAACTCCAGATATCCTGCGCCAACAGCTTGAAAGGTAGGGTTGTAGCACAAACAAACAGGATTGGAGTACAACAATCTCTGGAATGGAGTCCCACATGTACTATAGAAGGACACACTCGGCATGCTCATACACTTAGAGAAATATAAGGTAGGCTCTAGGAATGCACAGGCCATCCCCACCTAGTGCACTTTCCATTGGCCCAACTTAGCAGCCTGAAGATGTCTGTCACCATAGAAGTCATTTTTGTTATACCCAGCCCCATAAGCTCTGTGGCACATACAATAACTGCATAACAAGATAGTGCAGATAACTAGTTAGGTAGGAGTGCTAATCTCAGTACTGGCAAATGTGACAGTATGTGTTCACAAATAAAAGCTTTAGGGTCCATTAAAACCCAGTGCACCTCCCCTTTCCCCACTATAGCAGTCCTGCAGATATCAGTCATCTTAGAAGTGCCTTCTGTCAGGCTTCAGCCTTATAAGCTCTGTGGTGCATGCATACCTCCAAACCATACCAATTTACTTGTTTTTTACTGAGTTTTGGGATCCAAATGAAGGGGTGCCATGATTCTCGAGTGGCACCCCTTCATTTCTGATTTTTTTCCTTTTGTTTTTTTTTTAATTTTTCAAAAATCTCACTGTTGGAGCTGACATCATCACGTGCTCAGTGGAGTCAGCTCCATCAGGGCTACCAGCCAGTCAGAATTGAGCTGAAGGAGCTCACATAATTTCTGGCTGGCTGCAAATGCAAGTGGGAAGCACTCAGGAATGGTCACAAATGGATTTAATGGCAGCAGCACTCATTTGTTACTTGTGAATGGATTAATGGCAGCAGACCCAAGTAAGGAAATGGGGTGTGTGTGTGTGTGTGTGTGTGTGTGTGTGTGTGTGTGTGTGTGTGTGTGTGTGTGTGTGTGTGTGCATGTGTGTGTGTGTATGTGTGTGTGTGTGTGTATAAAATGCCCCCATGTAATACACCGGGTGGCTAGAGGTACTCAGGCTCAAACCCTGTACCTTCAGTACAGGATAAAAAGAGCCTAAGGTCCCTAGCCACCACCATTTCTGAGATTTGTCCAGATTTCCTCCATTATTGGCTTTGTTGTTTGGCCAGGTTTTTTTGTGCTAAGAGTTGACAGCTATGGACTGAGTTAGAAGTGAGAACTGAATTTGTATTCCCCCATCATTGGCTTTGTTGTTTGTCCAGGTGTTTTGCACTAAGAGTTGAGAGCTATGGACTGAGTTAGAAGTGAGAACTGAATTTGCATTCCCCCATTATTGGCTTTGTCCAGTTTTTTTGTGCTAAGAGGTTGAGAGCTATAATGAGAAGAAGTGAGAACTGAATTCACTAAATTATAGCCATTAAATGTTAGTCTTCCTATTTTTTAGGAAACTGCTGATTGGCATAGTGGTATTTTGCTCTGACTGTAGTGCATAGGGTTCTGGGTTCAAAACTTGCCAGTGAAATGCATGGTGGTAACACAACATTTTATTCCAGCAACTTTCTAAAATTATACAAGCAATGTTTAAAATGTATCCCTGGTTGTTGACCTTTTGTCCTCCCAAAAAAAACTGAAATTGAAAATAAATGTGAGAAGCTGTGCAAGTTGCATATGGCTTAAACTACTATCATTCTATTTATAGTGTGGGAAGTAGACTTTTATGATGGAAATGTTCTAAATTGGGCAGTTTTGTCATTATTGGGTCATGCATTTTGTTTCATTGCCTACAGTGCATCCTACTGGAAAAATGTTCAGACAGTAAATTTAAAATGTGCTCTGTCTAACAAGTGTGCTGTATTATACAAGGAATATAACTTAATAAAGTCAGGAAGGTGTATCAATGAAAAGAACACATGTATGTTTCTTGTTTTGTGTGCAAGGGGGCAATGATTTGAAAACAGCCCAAAGATAATCTTTATCCACCACTCGCCAGATGCATTTTCTTTGGATGTGAGGTGTGGGTATCAATGCTGTTTCAATGAATGTGAGTTTCAAGGGCAGAGAATTTTTAATGCCAAGTCTATTTTCATTGTGAGACAGTGTTGCTTTGTTTAGCAGATATCTGTTAGTGTTTGTGCATTGTTGTGCTGCAAAATGTAAAAATAAAATCCAAATAATCATTGCAGAAGTAAAGCAGTATGCATAGATTAGTGTTTATGGTAAATGGGGTGAAATAACCAGGTAATGGGACATTGGAATGGCTGCAGGGGACTGTGGTGCCATATTTTGGTTGTCTGTTCTTCAGTTTGTGTTTGAAAGTTGGTATCCCATAATTCCGTTGGAGTGGGTGGGGTTACATAATTATGTATGCAAATTAGATGTTATCAGCATACAGATTTGTACCTATTTTTCATGGGCCTTGTCTAGATTTTTGATGTTTCCAGGTTGAGAGGTACAGGTGCATTGATAACTGCATAATGTGATAGTACAAATAACTGGTTAGGTAGGAGTTCTAATCTCAGTCCTGATAAATGTAAAAGTGTGTGTGTGTTCACAACTAAAAGCTTTTGGGTTCATTCAAACCCAGTACACCTCCTCTTTCCCTACTTTAGCAGTCCTGCATATATCAGTCATCTTAGAAATGCCTTCTGTCAGGTTTTAACCCTATAAGTTCTGTGGTGCATGCAATAACAGCATAACAAGATAGTACAAACAGCTAGTTAGTTGGGAGTTCTAATCTCAGTCTTGGTAAATGTGAAAGTGTGTGTGTGTGTGTGTGTGTGTGTGTGTGTGTGTGTGTGTGTGTGTGTGTGTGTGTGTGTGACAGCTGTGTGTGACATCTGTGTGTGCAAGACTGAGGGAGCTGTGTGTTTGTTTAGAGGTGAAAATGTTTTATGCCATTCACACCCACGACACTTTGCAGTGCCCCACCTTATCAGTCCAGATGATGTCAGTCCTGTATCAGCAACCTGAGCCAGCTGTCAGCCCTGTAAGCTCAGTAGCATGCATGATAAATGCTTAACACTATAGTACAAATGACTAGTTTGGCAGGGGGTCTACTCTTCTGGCAAATATGTGCGTGTGTGGGCATGTATGTTTGTAAACTATTTTGATATGTTTCCCACCCACTGCCCTCCTTTATCAGTCCTGCTGATGTCATTCCCCATATCAGCACCTTTGGCTAACTCTCAGCCTAGTATGTTTTGTAGCGTGTGTGGTAACTGTGTAGCACTATGATACAAATCACTAGTTAGGTAGGGGCTCTATTCTCCCATCTGGCAAGTATCTGTTTGTATGACAAAGTATTTTGATAGGTTAAACACCCACTGCACTACTTTATCAGTCCTGCTGATGTCATTCCCTTTATAGGTTCACAAGTGTGTAGTAGGTAATGGCCCACAAGCCCTAACAAGCCTAGTACATTGAAGGGCCCTGTTATTGTGCCACCTGATGTTACATCCCAGTACCTGTATCAAGTATAGCCACTGCAGTGATCCTTGGGTTAAACTGTCTATTACCCATCCATTCATTAAGATTTCTCTGGAGCAGGGTCAGCTAGGTGCTGTTCATGACATGTATGGGAATTGTATTCCAGAGTATGTGCAGTCTCTTGGTGTGGGACCTGTCCCACCAGCATGTTGTAGTGATTGTGGTACTGAGGTAGAGGTCTCTACTGTGTGTGGTGTGGATGGATTTATGTGTAGCATTTCTAAACCAGCTGGGTCAGACATGGCTTTGTAAGTGAAGCACAGATAGCTGCTAATTAGTTGATATGACATAGAGAATAGCTTGGGTCTGCTGAGTCTGTCTGTGCAGGATGTGTATTTAAGGCCTACAAACCTCTTTGTGAGGTGCTTCTGTGGCTTCCCCAGCTGTAGCAGCTGTCTAGTGAGATATATGGCAAATGGGATATAATACTCAAGGAGTGGTTTGATGAGGGAATAGTAGACAGAGATCATTACCTCTGTCTTCCTGGATGCAAAACCCTTGGTAATGCAATGTGCCAAATCAAAGGACTTCCTGACTACAGTGGCAATGTGGTGCTTGAAGGAGAAGATGCTGCAAACCTGTGTCCCCAGATCTATTATAATGCATACAGTGTTCATTAGGCTCCCATCAGTGTGGTACTTACTGGGAACTGAGTGTTTTACCCAGGGGGATGATGATGCATATTGTGGTGTTAAGCTTCTGGACATAGTTTCCACACCACTCAGTGGTCTCAGTGAGGCCTTTTTGTGGGATATGTGCATCACTTGTGTAGTTAATGATAGCTCCCAGCTTGCAGTGCCTGTGAACTTGGTCAGCCAGAGTTCCTCTGTGTTGGCCTGGACTCCTGAAAAGTAGATGCTGGATAGGACACTACCCAGTACTGATCCCTGTGGGACTCCACTTGTGACTGCTTGGCAGTCTGACCTGGAATTTGCCACTGTCATACTTGTGTGTTCTGTGAACCAATTTGCAAAATAAACAATGTTATATGGGTTGATGCCTAGTTTGTGGGGTTTATCAATAATCCCTTTAGACAGATTGATGTAGGCTGTATGCAGTGCCATACTGTCATACACAGCCCTGGTGACTCAGTCAGTGATGTCAAACAGGTTGAGCAGACATGATCTGCCATTCACAAAGCCAAACTGTGTGGGTCCAGAGTTAGGAGTTCACCTATATCTTGGTCAATCAGGTCCCTGATGATGTGGTCCAGGCCCCTACATAGTAGACTTGTAAAGCTAAGGGGCCAATAATCCCCAGGGTCTGTAGATGTTACCCCTTTATGGAGAGGGATGACTGTAGCAGTGTGCCATGTTTGAGGGACAATGCCTGAGATGAGGCTTTGATTGACCAGGGCACACAGATTTGGGCCAAGACCACTTTGTATGTCATGTAGAAAACAGCCATGGATATGTTGGTGTCCCATAGAAGCTGTATTCTTGCCTGTGGATAATGCAGGTCTAACCTGGCCTGCAGTACTGCTGGGTGCCTGCCATTCATCTGCCAATGTGAATGTACACCTGTGGAGGGAGAGAGGGGTAGAAATGGCACTGAATGTGTTGCCAAGACTGTGGCCAATATCTGTTGTCTCAGGATGTGATTAGCATTGTGCAGTAACTCACAACACTTCTGTTTAATGCTGCGGCAATTGCTGATGCAACTATGAAAGGCTTTTGTGATTGTTGTCAGTGTCTGCTGCATTTCTCCCTTCATAGATGCCTGTAGGGGATTCCATGAGGGATCCCAAGTTGTGTTTGAAGCTAAGGGGGTTAAACAGTCATGGGACACCACCTTTGTCTGCAACAGTGTCCTCCTTCTGTTGTACACTTTAGTAATGGCATGGAACCCTCACATTGTCTCCCAGTGTTTGGAGGACAGTGTCTGTGTTTTGTTGGCTGTCGCTAGTAACATGCATTCATGTACCTGTTTGTACAGTGCATATGTGTATGATTCGACAGTCATGCAGCTATTTCCCATTGCCATGGGTAGAGTGAAGTCATCCATCCCTGTTTTATGGCTGAAAAGTTAGCTTTGGGAAAGTTTTGCAAGGTGGTTACCTTTGTGGGGATGTGGCTGACATATTGAGTTCCATGTTGATTACAGCCTGTGTGGATCTCACCAGGTAGGGATTGACATCTGTGGATGAGCAACAGTCCCATATGTAAGTAGCCAACACAGGTCAAGGTTGTTGCATCCTCTACCAGGGGTCAGTATGAGCTGGTCCAGAGCATTGGAAATGATAAATCCCAGGAAGTGTTGGGTCACTGTACTGGCACTTTGCTACTTTCCTCAGGTGTTGAATGGGTAGTTGAAGCCTCCTACTATGTCAGTGTTGCACTGGACCATCATAGATGTCAGGGTGTTGAGGAATATGCATTGACAGTCTAGGGACATGGATGTGGACCCATAGCAGGGTATGGTCTGGATTGCACTATTACCCCGAGGCAGTTATACTGGAAGTATCTCTGATGCATTACGCTGGGATACTAGTCTGGAGGTGTTCCTATCTATAATGAATATGGAGACAACACCACCTGTGGAGGTGTGGTCCATGTTTGTGGCCTGACAGCTGTGGAATGCATTCTAGCCTGTTACTGCAAGGCTGCTGTCTACTGCTGTGAACCACCTCTCTATTACAGCAGAAATGCTAATGTCCTCTACTCCGAGGAGTGCTGTGAATGACTGCATCCTGACAGTTAGATGTCTACTGTTGAGCAGCATGACTCTCAGATTGCATACATGTCTAGTTGTTATGATGGTAATTACATTTGGAACACTGCCTATTAAGGCATTATAGGGGTGGCAAGACACTTAACCAGTACCTAGAAACCCAGGGCTGACAGATGTAGGACATCTGTGGCAAGTCATTGTGGTCTGTCAATCATGTTATCCCAAGCAGAGAGATACTGGATCCCCTGAGAATGACACAAAACATGTAAGCCAATGTTGCAGTCAATCTCTGTTGATAGTATTTGTAAATGCAGCTACAAACACTGCACCTATGAAGAAAAAATACAGGCAGTCAGAATAACAAGAATAATAAATGATAAGCAAAGTAAGGCATCCCTGGGTCAGTACATTCTTTATTATTCCTTGACTAGCTAGTTTGGTTTACTGACTGAAAACGATTACAGATGAGGACAGGGTTTTTATACAATCTTGAAAGATACAGCCCTGCCTCTTTAGACATACACAGTGTCCAAACCAGGTTATACATCCATTTGAAATTACTTGTGAGCAGACTATTTTAAAAGTTACTACTATAACAGGTTTCTTCCCTTTTTAGTGACAAGTACAGAGCCAGCATTCCTATATTCAGCTTGCTTTATCATCATATGTTCTTACTGCTTAATTGTCTATCACAACATTTCTAATGAGAAAGACTATTTATTATTGTTACAGCTGCAGTTAATATTTACATTATTACTGTTGGTGAATAATTCAGAACTAATGAAAGTTAGTAACTTACAAAGTAGTACAATACAAAAGCTTAATAAAAACTTAATATAAAGTCTGCAGCTTTGTAGCTTGCATATGCAAGGGACAACATCTTCCCCTGTCATTCATTCTATAGATAATGTATGAAGTAGAATAATATACATTTCCTGATTCTTTGCTGTTTATGACATATATGTACATTTTACAAATCATGTATTTTACATTATTTGCATTCTTTACACATATAGTTTAGGAATGTTTGATAGAAATAGGAAAGTACTGACTAATACATGTTTTATATAACTTCTAATAGAACAGCCATTCCTCTGTTACAATACATCAGTGTGTGTCAGTGTGTGACCCTTGTTTCACGCTGCTGTGACCTTTCTGTTCTATTTTTGCCTGTGTCAGTGGCTGAGCTAACAATTCTAAAAAACACTGCAAAGTCTTATAGCTAGTTTGCATCTGTTGTCTGACATTTGATTATTAGAGGAATTATTTTCAACATAAATATTTGCTTATATTAATAATTATACCTTGATAAAGAGGGGAATTATTCATAAACACTATCTTACCTTGGCTGATCCTCTATCAACTGAGCTATCCGGGCATTGTATTTCCATGTCGCTTTGCATTTGGTCTACTGTCAAAACCTGTACTGCTTGCTGTCTTACACATTTGATTCCACACTTGATAACAACAATTACTAGGCTTATACATCCTAAAATGCCAACTATGAACAGTATAAGCTGCATTATTTTTCCTCCCCAGCTACTGATAGAACCACTCAGCCAAGAGAACCATGTTTTTTTCTATTTGTGCTTTTTGAGAAACTTTCTCAATTAGCTTGAGGTGACTCTTGATTTCAGGTTCATTATCAGGAATATAAGTACAACATTCCACTCCTATTAATGCACAAGTACCTCCTTTACTAGCAAGAACAAAATCTAATGCCATGCAGTTTTGTAAGACCACAGTTCTCAAGGCATAACTTCTATTGCTTTGAATGTTGCATTGCTTAATTCCTCTAATAATCCTGCCAATTTTCTAATTTCCCAAATAGATTTCCCTGCTCCATAGAATGGAAAAATTGCTGCTCCTGCAAGGACATCATCTCCTACATCCATTTTTTCTATGTTAATATGCCTTTTTAATCTAACATTTCTAATATTAGAATCAGGTAATGTTGTAATATGTCTAATGGATGGAATTATATGTCCCAAATAACATAATCCAGTCCAGTTCTCAGGAAGCCATTCGTAGGCTTTATTACCACATATGTAATATATGCCTGTTCGAATTGGAACCATCCATGTGGTAACCCAATGTTTAGTTCTAGCTTTTATAAATGTCCAGCAAGTTTCATTACTAAAATGTTCAAAACAATGTTCACTGGCATTTCGAGTAGCAAAAATAACACTACAAGGACTTTTCCCAAGAAATGGGTGATTACTTGTTCCTTCTCCTTGTCAGCAAACATCAGCAGTCACATTTGTATGGACAAGCCTCAAGAAATGATGTGTCCTTGGAAAAGAGTTATTTCTCATGATCAACTACTTACCTCAATTTCTTTAATTTCAGTAGTCCCTGAAGTGCTATTCAGCCCTCTCTTTTGTTTTTCCCTTCATTTCTACTGTCCACAGACACCTTTCTAATCCTCTCTTTTTCCCCTCCATATCTACAGACCACAGACACCTTTCTAGCCCCTATTCTATTCCAACCTACCAACAGAATTAGTCTAGCTGATTGTTTTTCATTAACTGCTTCAGTATCTGTTTCTACCCGCTCTGTTCACCCTGCGGGCTCACTCCGCTCCCCTCCCTACCACCAATTCCCACCCCCAGGAGTCCTACCCTTATACTCACTAACCACACCTCTACCTCTTCCCATTACTCTGTAACCACACCTGTTACTCTTCTCATTACTCTCATTACATACCTCTTGCTCTTACCATTACTCTTCAAACACACTCTTCCTCCTACCTTTACTTTCTAAACACTCTCCAGTTACCCAACTGCACTAATATTAACCTCTCACTACTCACCTTTTATCACACCGCACCCTACTCCCTTATTTCATCTCCACCCAGTGAATTTCTTTCTTCTACCTACAAAGAATCTATATTTATTCATTCAATGTATAAACAACCCATCCCATCTTATGTACCACTCTTATTCACACTCTCACTACTACCTCCTTTAATCCTCACCCATCTATTCACCTCCTTTGAAAACCCACTAGGCTCATACCTAAACTACCCCAAGAAAGAAACCAACTCTACAAACTCCCCTCTCCTTTTTATTCATGCTAATATAACACCCTCATCTAACTACATACTTCCTAAATACCATAGAACACTACACAGAAAATACAACAATCAAAACCCCAGGAAAGGCCTACCTCTATACAGCAGATTCTCCAAGCCAAACTATCTAAGCCTACTACTCTCTTTAAAGGATGGTGACATCCACCCTAACCCAAGCCCTCCAACAACTCCTATCTCTCTCCTCAACCACAAAGAATCACCTACTCATGCCCTCTCTAAACCATCAAACTCCCTTTTAATTGCGCATCTTAATATACATAGCATAAACAATAAAATAACTCAACTCCAAGCTCTAACTGAAATCTACTCCTTTGATATTCTCTGCTTAACAGAAACTTGGTTAAAACCTGTAACCAAAGACAATGAAATCATCCCACCTGGATATAATATCCTGAGACTAGACCGAGTATCCATGAAAGGTGGTGGGGTTGCTATCCTATATAAATCTAGCTTACAATTAACCACTCATAACTGTAAACCACCTATAGACTCCAATGCAGAAATTCTTATCTCCAAACCTCATCTTAACAATGCCAAATCCATCTATATTATCTGTATATATCTACCACCTGGTAACAACACTGCCAAAATGGAAAACATACTTTGCTGGCTTTCCCAAAACCTGCCTCAAGAAACCATAATCCTAGGCGACACAAACATTGACTAGAGCTGCTACTGCAGCAGCCTCCCCACAAACCATATCAACTTTAATGGGTATTCCCAAACCATTACCTCCTCTACCAGGATAAATAAATCTAACAAGAAATCAAGCTTATTAGACTGGATTCTCATAAACCATCATCCTCACATTTATGACTCAGGAACCCTCCCTGATGATTTAAGTGACAACTTTCTTACCTATATCATCAGACATAAAATCAACTCTCCCATTCCAACATCTGTCAAAAATGTCAAATCTAAAAAGTACTTTAACCCTGAACTATTCCAGATGGAACTAAGAGTGTGCAACTGGTCTCCCTTACAAAACCTCCCTTTAGATTAAGCCATTAGTTATTTTAACTCCAACTTCCTTGCCATTCTCAACCACCATGCTCCAACCAGCTTAATTAGAATTAAAACCAAATCTGCTCCATGTCTTTCAAAAGAAACCAAACATAAAATAAATCTTAGAAACAAACTTTGGGCAAAATGGAAGAAAACTAAAAACCCTATAGACCAACTAACATTTAGACAACTAAGAAATGAAACCAAGAAAGCTATAATATCTGATAAAAGAAACTACTACCTACAATCCCAACAAGCTCATCAAAACAAGCCACAAAACATTTGGGCTAGCATTAACCAACTACTCCATCCAGGTCAATCCACTACTCCAAACCCTCAAAATGCTGACCACAAAAAAACAATGAATACAGCTAATGCTTTTAATACCTTTTTTTAATGATGCTATACAAACACTAGCTAGTCAGCTATCACCTAATAACTTCACTCTACCTTCCTATAAATCAACCTCACCCCCTACTTTTCATATTCAACCTGTCCCAACAACATATATTCTAACCCTTCTACAGAAACTAAAACCATGCTCACCCTCAGCAGACCAACTACCTGCTGAATTCCTACAACAATCTACCAAAGCTATTGCTTATCCCATTTCTATTCTGATCAATAGAACTATTACTGAAATTCATATCCCCAGTTTATGGAAAATTTCCCATATTATCCCCCTCCATAAAGGAGGACACTCCACTGAACTCTCCAACTACCGCCCCATTGCCCTTCTCTCTCCTTTGGCAAAGATCATGAAGAAATGCATTCACAGAGAATTACTTGACCATCTAACCCAAAATAATTTACTTTCCAAATGTCAACATGGATTCAGACCATCATGTAGCACTACTACTGCCCTTCTTTCCTTCACAGATTGTATCAACAAAAACCGCAATCTTAACAAGCTTTCTTCAGCACTATTTATTGACCTGTCTAAAGCTTTTGACATGGTAAATCACCAAATTCTCATCAAAATACTGAAATCCCTGTCACTAGATACATCTTCTATAAAGTGGTTCCAGTCCTACCTTGATAAAAGACAACAGGCCATACTATGGCACAAGTCTCTCTCAACTCACTTGCCCATCAACCTTGGTGTCCCTCAAGGGTCCATCCTAGGACCTCTGCTTTTTTTCCATATTTATTAATGACCTTCACCTTGCCATCCCCCAAGCCACATGCATACAATATGCAGATGACTCCACACTGATATGCTCAGCCACCTCCTCTTCTGAACTTCTCTTGTCTTACCCAACAAGTATTTAACACAGTTGAGCAATGGTTCACACATAGATGCCTTCTCCTAAACCCCAAAAAGACTAAACTCCTCCTCTTCTCTCCTACTAAGAAGTCCCCTCCTCTTGATTTCTCAGTTAACTCTACCAATAAAACTATTATATCCCCTGAACCAACCACCAAACTATTGGGTATCACCATTGACAACAATCTGAACTTTGATATCCATATTAACAATACTATAAAACTGTCAACAAAAAACTAGGCTCTCTCTATAGGATAAAATCCTTCCTGTTACCTTCAGGTAAAACCACTATAGCACACACTCATCTAATCTCTTCACTTCTTTATGTCTCACCCATGTTTACTAACCTATCTAAAAATAATCTTAGCAAATTGGAAATGTCCTACAATAACATTGCCAGATTTGCTACAGGCAACCCATTTAGAACCCACCATTGCATTAATTTAAAGTAGCTGGGATGGCTTGAACTACAAAATCTGCTTAAATTCCATCAACTGTCCATAACACTCTTTACAGACCTTCCAAAACTCCTATTCTATCCACACTCGTCACTCCCTATAAAAACCTGAAATCCTTAAGGTCTTCTCAGAGACTTTTAGTACATACCACTAAACTAAACAACAAGGCTGGTGACTCCCTCTTTTCTAATATTGTTGTAAAAGCCTGGAATCTCCTCCCCAGTGAACTCACCTCACTTCCCTCACTATCATGCTTCAAAAACAAATTGAAAGTGTTCCTCAAAACACACTGGTTATGCCCCTGTACTAAGCCTGACTAGTTATGTGTCTCTTAATACTTTGCTCTTCCTACCCTTTCTACTCATTAACTGTAATTCCTTCCTTATTAACCTAAATACTATCTCCCTCTAGAACATCTTGATTGTACTAGCATGCTATTTTATGCCTGCATTCTGCACTGCTGAATTTACTGTGATAACCTGTAATATGCATTGTAAATATGATTTGTTGTTTAATGTTTCCTTATTTGTTATTGTGTTAATTTCATTGTTCTATCTTGGAGCTTATCTCCCCGGTCCTCTACTGAAAATGGACATGCATCCAGTTAGACTAGCCCGGTCAACAAATGTAAAATAAAATAAAAATAAAATAAAATAAATAATTCTTGGAACCCAGTCTTGATTTGTGAGATTCAACATTTCCAGAAGGGTCAATGGAATAATTTGTAATGGAATTCCACTGTTTGCATCTTGTGGTATCTCAGCACAGATCCAACATTGTTTAGCTTTCAAGGTTTCTAAGTACATTTGCAGTGATTTGGTAAAGCTATTGAAGTTTATCTTTCCTTATGTGGATGAGGAAAAACTTGTCAGAATCATGATTAATATCAGGGTTTTCATGATTCTATATTTTCTGGAAAAGAAAATAATCATATTCTTATTAGTTGTATCTGATATTATGTCCCTTTATATCAGTTATTACATTTATAAGTTATTCAATTTTCTCCCCTCCATTTTAATCTTTTAACATGATCTTTATGAATCCAACCACTTTTTGGTGACTGATTTTTATATGGCTGGATTTGTACACCCACTAGCCCCACTTTGGTATCAATGTAGGGTCCTATCCATTTTGATTCCCATTTATTTGTGTTTCCAAATTGATGAACCATTACAAGATCTCCTTGTTCCAATTGTACCTCCCTTGATTCCCAAATCTCATTTTGTTTACACAGTTCTAGATTATGGGCTTGTCCAGCTTCCCAGACTCTCCATTTTGCCCAAGTGATGTGGTTTTGGAGCTGGTCCCGCAATTTTGTTTCTTCTAATGGTATCCCATAAGGGATTTCTCCTGCCTGTAAATTCATAGGTCGACCCATTATTAGTTCATGTGGAGTTAACCCACATCCCTGAGGAGAATTTTGCATCTTAATCAAAATGTTGGGTAAATGTTTTACCCAATGATTCCCATACTCAGAAATCATTTTCTTTAATCCTTCCGTCAGAGTTCTATTAGCTCTTTTGACTTTTCCAGAACTCTGAGGATGGTAAATAGTATGGAACCTTTGCTTGATCCCCCAAGTTTTACACATTTGTTTTGTCACCTTTCCAATAAAGTGAGCCCCTTGATCACTATGTATTCCTCGGGGCACTCCCTATGTTGGAATGATCCTTTCACTTATTATTCTAACTACTGAGTTTGCATCTTCCTTTTCTGTTGGATGAGCTTCCACCCATCCAGTATATTCATCTGTGAAAGTAAGTAAGAAACAAAACCCTCCTGGTGCTGTTGGAGGAGGTCCTACAAAATCCATTTGTACCCTTTTCCAGGGTATCAATGCTTGTGAGAGTCTATATTGTTTTCCCCTATTTCGTTTTCCCACATTGTGCATGGCACATGTAACATATCTACCTACATGATTTTGGATGTCTGTTGTCATTCCTTCCCATTTAAATCTAGAACTAACAATTTGTTGTAGTCTTTCCCTTCCTGGATGACCTAGGAAATTATGATAATAAGTTAACAGCAGTTTTCCTTTTTCAGGCTCAATTGTTTGTACCCTAAGTAACAGACCATTTTTGAATTATCTTGGTATCGACCAAGGTTCTGGAAATCTAACCCATTTCCATTCACTTCCTTGAATTATTTCATATTCTTCTATTTTCTCTTTCTTAATGATGTCTGGCTGTTCTCTTAGAATTTTTACAAAGCTTCCTAACTGCTGATTATCTTTGCTTGTTTTTGCATTTAAGGTCATATGAGCACCTTGTTCAAATTCAGGACCCAATAATGGCTTCATTTAATCTGTTCCTGTCACTGTTAATCCACATACAGTAGGTGTTATGATGATCCCATCACACTGGATCTGGGTAATTTTACATACCTCACTTCCCACTCTATGTTCATACTCTGTACACTGATCTCTACAAAGGTTAGCTGTAGAATGTAAAGCTAAAGGATTTAGAGGTAAGTCCATTTGTATTTGGCACTTATTCAAAATATTTTGTACCATTTCTCTTATTTGCTTTTCTTCCATGTCATTTGTTTCCCATGCCCAGTATTGAGGAACATTTTGTATTGGATAAGTTTCTTTGGAGTCAAGGGCCCCTTCTTTTGCTAGCTGATCTACCATTTTATTAGTCTGACTGTGTACCTCATTTTTGGTGTGAGCTTTGACCTTATTTATACTCACTGTAGAAGGATTGTCATCTTTTATCAAACTCCAAATTTCTGTCAACACTTTCTGATGACTGACTGGTTTACCATCAGCTGTAATCAAACCTCTCCTTACCAAAATGGGAAGAGATGATGTTAAGACTTGGACTACATATTCACTGTCTGTATAAATGTTTACAGGTCTCAGCAATAACAAGGCTTGCTTAACTGCTTCTAGTTCAGCTCTTTGTGCTGAGCATCCCCCTGGGAGACTACCCTTCTTATGTTCTTTGGTCTCTGCATTGTATATTGCCCATCCTGTCACAAAACACCCTCTTTCAGAGCTCCAGAAACTGAATCCATCTGTATACAATTCTGATGCTCCTTCAGTAGTTTGGGTGCCCACCCTTACGTGTTCTTCTTCATTTTCCAAGTCAGGACACTCATGAAATTCCCCTTGGTAATTAAACAGTTCTGGTAAAAACTTAATCCGAGGGATTTCTATTCTGATACCTCCTTCCTGGCTTGCAAGACTTGCAATGATTCTACCAAGTCATGCATTATTCATGCCCTTTGGATTTCCTTCTAACATGTATTTCACTGGAGTATGTTTGGTTTGTAGCACAATTGGAGAGCCCTGAATCATATGGCATGTTACTTCACTACACCATTCTGCTAAGATGGCTTGCTTCTCACATTCTCTCATTCTTTCTCAAGTGGACTCATAGCTCAAGAATAATAACCCAAAACCTGATACTAAGATCCTCTTTTTGTAACACTATGGCCATCATAGTTTGACCATTGTGTCCAAACTGTATGATGAACTCTTTATCTCTTTCTGGAACACCCAAAGCAGGTGCAGAAATGAGTTCTTCCTTGACCTTAGAGAAAGCAGTTAGTGACTCATCATTCCAATTTAGAAGTTCATCTCCCTTTTTGTTTCCTTTAAGCATATTAGTCAAGTGTTTTACTTTTCCTGTATAATCTGGTATCCATTCCCTTGAGAATCCAAAGATTCCTGGGGCTTGCCTTAACCATGTGACAGTAACTGGAATTGGTAACTGTCTGATGAGTTGCTTTTTGTCTTCACTAATACTTCTTTGTCCTGTTGATACCATGACACCTAAGAAAGTAACAGAGTCTTTCATATACTGACTCTTTTTAGAGTTCAGCTTTAATCCTGATTGTCTTACTGCTTGGAAAATTTCTGTTAATGCATTTAAGTGCTTGTTTTTGGTTTCTGTTCCTACAAGTATGTCATCCACATATTGAATAATAGAAGGTCTACATTCTAGTGGTTTTAGTATTTCCTGCATTATATGATGAAAAACTGTTGGAGCATTATGAAAGCCCTGAGGCATTCTTGTCCAAGTATACTGTTGGCCTTCTACAGTAAAATCAAATTTCCATTGTGAGTCTTTATCTAGAGTAATACTCCAGAAACCATTACTCACATCTAATGCAGAGAAAACTTTCATTTTTTTCCTGAATCTGAGCAATAAGATCAGGCATGCTTCCTACTATTGGCAAAGAATGAAGTATCACCTTATTAAGTTCTCTGTAATCAAGCAGTAAGATGATAACTTCCATCTGGCTTCTGTACAGGCCAGTATGGACTGTTAGCTGGTGAATTCACTTTTCTCACTACCCCTTGAGCCTCTAAAGCTTTCACAGTATTCAGTATTGCCTGTTCTGACTCTTTCTTTACTGGATATTGTTTTATAGGTTTCTTGGGACTGCCTCTTACTTTAAGAATAAAGTCAGAGACTTGTCCACAATCATTCCTATGTTTAGCAAAAATATCCTGATAGCAATAAATTAGCTGAGCCAACTCTTGCTTTGGTGTTTTTAATAACTCAGCTAAATCATACTGTCCTGGGTCTTTGACACTGTATTATCATAATGTTTCAGAGATGACTAATACTTCATTTAATGGTCCCTTAACCAATTCTCTGTTACACAAATCTATAATGTAACCTCTTTGTTTTAAGATATCATTTCCAATGATGTTTTGTAGATGAGGACCTGATACCCATGCATGCTGGAAGGTGTCTTCCTCTATCTTTGTTTCTACAAGGAGACTTATTTGAGCTTGAGGGATTTTTCATCCCAATCCTTGCAAATTTATACTTTTTGTTCCTGGGAATGTTCTTGTAGTAATACTAACTGTGGTCCCTGTATCTATTAAATACATATCTAAGTGGACTCCTACCCAAATTTGAGCATGTGGGCTCCCATCAGAGCCACTTTTAGGGTGGCCACAGAGACCTCACATTCCTAACTAGATAAGAAAGGATTTGCCATCTTCATTTCAAGATTTTCCAATCTTCTCAGAAGAGCTTGAGGAACTCCAACCCTAGTTATTTTCTCTTTTTCTTCCTGTTTTCTGTTATGACTATGTCCTTGTCCAGCTCGACCCCCACCTTGTGACCAGCAGTCCTTGGCTAAATGTCCTTCTTTCTTACAATTCTGGCATTTTACCTTGCACTTTATTTTGTCACAGGTTTTATTTACTTCCCCTTCATTAACATACACTGTTTTAACTTCTTTTGGTTTATCTGTTAATTCTTTCCTCATTTCCCAAAGTGATAACAAAGCTTTATATAAATCATCATATGTGCAAGGTTGACCCCTTACTAGGACGGCCATTTTCAACCAAATTGGTAATCCTTCTAACACTGTTACTAGAAATGCTGGGTTATCCATGTCAGGCTTTTCTTGTCCACTATACAATCTATAAACACCCCATTTTCTGTGAATATATTCATCTAAATCTCCTTTCTCTCCTAACTTTATTTCATTTATTTTTCCCCAGTCAACTCTAGGATGAGGTGACATGTCTTGTAGAAATTCTTGAATGTCATTCCAATTGGCCTTACCTTCCTAGATATTTTTAATAACTTTTTTCCCAACTGGCATCATTGCAATAGTTAGAGAACATAGGTCTTTTCTGGACCATCCAAATATTCTCTGTCCCTGCTCAAGTTTTTCCCTTCTTTCAGTCCAGGGTTCTTTTTATGGGTCCCATTTTCCCCAAAAATATGTTAATGCTGCCGGTAATTCTTGATGGGTTAATGATCTGTAAGTAGATCCACTACTATCTAATGCCTGTGTAACTGGATACATTGGCTTCATTTCAGTATTATGTTCCCATATTGGAGCGGTAGGAGTCACTGATAAAGTATAGCTAGGTGATATTGTGGCACTATTACATTGGAAACTGGATTTGAGAGGTATTTCTGTTAACTTATCCCAGTCTGGTTCTGGCAGCTGATATCCCCATACAGAGGTTATTTGCCATACTCCTTTTATTCATTCTAAAAGGGTTTTTCTAGCTTTTCCCCCTCACCATCAACTTTTTGTCCAAGCTGTGTTTCTAGTCTAATAGCTTCTTGCAAAGCTGTTTTAATGCTTTTATTTCATGATAGCTAAATTCCACTTCTTTTTCTAAATTAGCTATTTGTACTTTCCATTCCCTCATGTCTTCTTCTGTTCTATTTGATTAAATGTCTCTTTATATTGTTGTTCTCTTTCTTTAATGTCTTTACGTAAAGCTTTTAATTCATCTGCGATCACTCTTACCTGTCTGTCTGATTCTTATATGCTTTCTTGTAAATGTGAACATTTCTTTTGACAAAGGTTCTGTAGTTTTGTGTTGTTCTAATGTGCACAAAAAAACTGTTGTAAAAGAGCTGGAATAAATGTTTTCTTAATAAAATCTCTTTTATTTTGATTTGGTTTTCCCCACTCTGTAAATTCATAAATTAAAGAAGGCAGTTTATAAACAAGACTTCTCTTTTTCCATCCTTCAGGTAACTCTTTTTCCCTTAACTTTTGTTGCTTCTGACTGTCCCATTCATGAATAATATCTAATAAAAATTGCGGCTCTCCTGTTTGTAAATTCTCACTTCCTTCACTATATGCTTGGTTTATAACTTATTCAAATCTGGGAAATTTAGGAGATAAAATTAACCTTGATGCCTTAGCTTTCTCTGAGGTATTTTTAGAATCTGCTATCTCTCTTCCTTTAGAGAATGAAACAAAACTGTCAGATTTTTCCTGAGACATTTCCTCAGTAACACTTTCAAATTTCTTTTGAAACTTCTTTTCTTGATATGGCTTAATAAATCTTAATAAATATCTGTTTCTAGATCTGGTTACAGGTACTTTTTCTGGTATAAATTCCTGGTTAAATATGTAATACTGTTACTTTTTAAATTCAGTTTTTCAGATCTAATAGTTTCTGGTTGCAGTAATATCTGTGATGACTTAGCCCTACCACATTTAAAAATCTAATTACTGTGCAAATTCCTTTAACTGCATGCCTCATAAATTACAGACTACACATGTAACTATAGGAGAACAAAGCTTTAGTGCACTTTACAAACAACAGAATGACTAGAGTCTCACCCTATTTTGTTAGTGTGGAAATCCCTCTGGGAAATTCAGCTGTGCAGCTTTTAATTCCACTTACTTTTCCTGCGGATGAGACTCCACAGAGAAGAACTGATCCAACTTTGAGGATTCTGGTTCTTCCTTCACTAGTAGGAGAACTGATCCAACCTTGAGGATTCTGATTCTTCCTTCAGTCATTGACTTTTAAAAGCCAAGACCTTTCTGCAATATTTTAACTTTACTTCAACTTTCCAACCTCTACACTTTCTGCTTTGCTTCCTCCTGGGTTTTGGCACCAAACTGTAAACATATCTACAAGGACTGCACCTATGAGGAAAAAAAACAGGCAGTCAGAATCACAAGAATAATAAATGATCAGCAAAGCAAGACATCACAGGGTCAGTACATTCTTTATTATTCCTTGACTAGCTAGTTGGGTTTACTGACTAACAAAGATTACAGATGAGGACAGGGTTTTTATACAATCTTGAAAGATACAGCCTTGCCTCTTTAGATATACAATGTGTCCAAATCATGTTATACATCCATCTAAAATTGCTTGTGAGCAGACTATTTTCAAAGTTACTACTATAACAGGTTTCTTCACTTTTTAGTGGCAAGTACAGAGCCAGCATTCCTTTCTTCAGTTTGCTTTATCATCATATGTTCTTACTGCTTAATTGTCTATCACAACATTTCTAATGAGAAAGACTATTATTGTTACAGCTGCAGTTCATATTTACATTATTACTGTTGTTGAATAATTCAGAACTAATGAAAGTTTGCAACTTACAAAGCAGTACAATACAAACGCTTAATAAAAACTTCATATAAAGTCTGCAGCTTTGCAGCAGGCATATGCAAGGGACAACATCTGCCCCTGTCATTCATTCTATAGATAATGAATGATATAGAATAATATACATTTCCTGATTCTTTGCTTTTTTATGGTATATGTGTACATTTTACAAATAATGTATTTTACATCATTTGCATTCTTTACACATATAGTTTAGGAATGTTTGATAGAAAGAGGAAAGTATTGACTAATACATGTTTTATACAACTTCTAATAGAAGAGCCATTCCTGCTGTTGCAAGACATGAGTGTGTGTCAATATGTGACACTTGCTTCAGGCTGCTGTGACCTTTCCATTCTATTTTTACCTGTGTCAGTGGCTGAGCTCATCATCATCATCTTCTTTCAGCTGTTCCCGTTAGGGGTTGACACAGTGGATCATCTGTTTCCATTTCTTCCTGTCCTCTGCATCATGCTCTTTCACACCAACCGCCTGCATGTCCTCTCTCACCACATCCATAAACCTTATCTTAGGCCTTCCTCTTTTCCACTTACCTGGCAGCTCCATCCTTAGCATCCTTTTCCCAATATACCAAGCATCCCTCCTCAGCACATGAACAAACCAACACAATCTCGCTTCTCTTGTTTTGTCTTCAAACTGTCCAACCTGAGCTAACCCTCTAATATACTGATTCCTAATCCTGTCCATCCTAGTCACACCCAGTGCAAATCTTAACATCTTTAACTCTGCCACATCCAGCTCTGACTCCTGCCTTTTTGTCAATGCCACCATCTCCAACTCATATAACCTAGCTGGTCTCACTACCCTCTTGTAGACCTTCCCTTTCACTCTTACTGGTACCCGTCTGTCACAAATCACTCCTGAAACTCTTCTCCACCCATTCCACCATGCCTGTAATCTCTTCTTCACCTCTGTTCCACACTCAGCATTACTCTGAACTGTTGATCCCAAGTACTTAAACCCATCCAGTTTTACCAACTCTACTCCCTGCATCCTCACCATTCCTCTACCCTCCCCCTCATTTACACATATATATTCTGTTTTAGCCCTGCTGACCTTCATTCCTCTCCTCTTTAAAGCATATCTCCACCTCTCCAGGTTCTCCTCAACCTGGTCCCTACTCTCACTACATATCACAATGTCATCTGCAAACATCATAGTCCATGGGGCCTCCTGTCTGATCTCATCTGTCAATCTGTCCATCACCACTGCAAATAAGAAAGGGCTCAGAGCTGATCCTTGATGTAATCCCACCTCCACCTTAAATGTATCTATCACTCCCACTACAGTCCTCACCAATGTCACACTACCCTCGTACATATCCTGTACCACTCTTACATACTTCTCTGCCACTCCCAGCTTCCTCATACAATACCACAACTCCTCTCTAGGCACCCTGTCATATGTTTTCTCTAAGTCCAGAAAGACACAATGCAACTCCTTCTGACCTTCTCTGTATTTCTCCAACAACACTCTCAGAGGAATCGTTGCATCTGTAGTGCTCTTTCCTGGCATGAAACCATACTGCTGATCATCAATCATCACCTCCCTTCTTAACCTAGCTTCCACTACTCTTTCTTATAACTTCAAGCTGTGACTGATCAATTTTATCCCTCTGTAGTTACTGCAGCTCTGCACATCACCCTTATTCTTAAAGATAGGTACCAAAACACTTTTTCTCTACTCCTCAGGTATCCTCTGACTTTCCAAAATTTCATTAAACAATCTGGTTAAAAATTCCACTGCCATTTCTCCTAAGCACCTTCATGCTTCCACTGGTATGTCATCTGGGCCAACAGCCTTTCCATTCTTCATCCTCTTCATAGCTGTCCTTACTTCCTCCTTGCTAATCTGTTTCACTTCCTGATTCACTACCCCCACATCATCCAACTTTTTCTCTCATTCTCTTCATTCATCAGCCCTTCAAAGTACTCTTTCCATCTACTCAACACACTCTCCTCACTTGTGAGTATGTTTTCCTCACTATCCTTTATTACCCTTACCTGCTGCACATCTTTCCCAGCTCTGTCCCTCTGTCTAGCCAATTGGTACAGGTTCTTTTCTCCCTCTTTAGTGTCCAATCTCTCATAAAACTCTCCATATTTCTTATCCTTAGCCTTCACCACCTCTCTCTTTGCCATGCGCCTCATCTACTTATGCTCATGTCTACTTTATTCATCTCTTTGACAATCCCACTTCTTCTTCGCCAGCCTCTTCCTCTGTATACTCTTCTGTACTTCCTCATTTCACCACCAGGTCTCCTTGTCCTCCTTCCTCTGTCCAGATGTCACACCAATCACCTTTCTAGCAGTCTCCCTTACTAGCTCTGCTGTAGTTACCCAGCTATTCGGTAACTCTTCACTGCCTCCCAGTGCCTGTCTTAACTCTTCCCTGAACTCCACCTCACAATCACCCTTTTTAACTTCCACCATTTAATCCGTGGCACTGCTTTCACATTTCTCCTCCCCTTCTTGATCACCAACATCATCCTATAAGCAAATATTTATGTTGAAAATAATTCCTCTAATAATCAAATGTCAGACAGATGCAAACTAGCTATAAGACTTTGCAGTGGTTTTTAGAATTGTGCCAGTGGCTGACCTAAGAATTCTAAAAACCACTGTAAAGTCTTATAGCTAGTTTGCATCTGTTGTATGACATTTGATTATTAGAGCAATTATTTTCAACATAAATATTTGCTTATATTAATAATTATACCTTGATAAAGAGGAGAATTATTCATAAGCACTATCTTATCTTGGTTGATGCTCCATCGACTGAGCTATCCGGGCATTGTATTTCCATGTCACTTTGTATTCATGTTTTCAGTCACTGACATTCACATAAAAGATTGTTTACACATGCTGCTCAGAGAAGATTTCTGTAAGCTGGTGTCCCAACATTGCTTGAGATCCCAATGCTATAACAGTACTGCAGCATCATTTTGGAAGACAGCAGTATAATGATCAGAGCTACTGTCACACCTGCCTGGACCACATAATCAGAGAGTTCAATCATGTCTCTTGTCATGTAGTCCGGAGAGGTGTGTCCCATGTCATTCACACCCACATGGATACAGAGTGATACTTGTAGTTGTTGTGGAGTGCCGTGACTGGCTGTGTCATGTGTTGGATGCTGGCATGTGATAGATATTTGGATGTTACCTGCTCCATATTCAACTTAACAAGTGGGATATGTGTGTGTGCCTCAGTACTGAGTTACCCATGATCACTGTATTGTGCAAGGTGGTTAGCCATAGGGGCTTAGGTTGAGCGGCACACTGTGTAGGTGAAATATGTGTCCCTTAGCATGTCCCATGTCGTGATGTCTGAGTGGGTGTCTGTCTTGCTTGTCTGTGCTGATTGTGTAAATGTCCATGTAGTGCCTCTGTGAAGGTGGGTGTGTGGCTTTTCACTGCATGTCATGGCTGCCAAAGTGGGTGTCATGGTGAGCTAAGTGTTCCACATGGTGTGGTGCAGGTGCTGATCTTATTCTCTTGGCCTGCTAGTCCAGTCTTTGCTACCTCTCAGTGGGCTGAATTTTTGGAGTTTAGAGAGGAGGGCTGTCTGTGTACATGAGGCAGTTACAACAGTGCCTTAGAATGAACAAGTGCACAAGGTTAATGGGTGAAAGCACAGAAAACTGCACTTCAATCATGCCAGGAAGCGTGGACATAACTAGTAAGTACTGGGGCTACTTCTGTGATGAACAAGTACTGCTGACGGCTTCCAGGTGTGCCACACTTACTGATACAATAACCTGGTGAAGTGACAAGCTATAATGCTATTTGAAGTGCAAGACAGAAAGAACTAGCATGATGTAAGGGTGAAATTGAAGGCAGACTTTTTCTCACCTGTAATACTTTACCTCAACTGTGCAGTTATCAGCAGCTTTGGCCATTTGAAAGTTTAGTAAGCTCAATAGTGCATGTGTTAACTGAGTAACACTACAGCAGATATAACTGGATAGGTAGGAGTTCTAATCCCAATGCTGGCAAGTGTGTGTGAATTGTGTACTGTCTGTCTTATACCATTTTTGACGTGTGTACTACCCTTTACTCTTCCCCTCACCACAATTTAGTAGTTCTATTGATGTCATCAATCTTAGAAGTACCTTTGAACACAATGGAACTGCATAAGCTCGGTGGCGCGTCTGGTAACTACATAGCACTATAGTAGAAATAACTAGATAGACAAGAGCTCTAATCTCACTGCTGGCAACAGTTTGGGTGTTTGTGTGAGAATCATGTAGTGTGTTGGTTATACCATTTTTGACCTGTGTACTAACATTTACACTTCCCCTCACTCCAATGTAGTAGTTCTGTTGATGTCATCCACCTTAGAAGTACCTTTGGACTAAATGAAAATGTGTAAGCTCTGTGGCACATTTAGTAACTGCATAGCACTATAGCAGAAATAACTAGATAGGCAGGAGTATTAATCTCACTACTAGCAAATGTTTGGATGTATGTCTGTGTGAGAATCATGTAGCGTGTGGGTTATAGCATTTTTGACCTGTGTACTACTCTTTACAATTCCCCTCACTCCTGTTTAGTAGTCCTGTTGATTTCATCCACCTTAGAAGTACCTTTGGACTAGGTGAAAATGTGTAAGCTCTGTGGTGCATCTGGTAGCTGTGTAGCACTATAGTAAAAATAACTAGATAGGCAGGAGTTTTAATGTCACTACTGGCAACTGTTTGGATGTGTGCTTGTGTGAGAATCATATAGTGTGCAGGTTATACCATTTTTAACCTGTGTACTACCATTTACACTACCCCTCACTCCACTGTAGTAGTGCTGTTGACGTCATCAACCTTAGAATACCTTTGGACTAAATGAAAATGTTTAAGCTCTGTGGCACATCTAGTAACTATGTAGCACTATAGTAGAAATAACTAGATACGTATGAGTTCTAATCTCACTACTGGTAAATGTTTGGATGTATGTGTGTTTGTGTGAAAATCATGTAGTGTGTGGGTTATACCATTTTTGACTTGTTTACTATCCTTTACAGTTCCCTTCACTCCAATTTAGTAGTCTTGTTGATGTCATCCACCTTAGAAGTCCCTTTGGATGAGGTGAAAATGTATAACCTCTGTGGGACATCTGGTAACTGCGGAGCACTACAGTAGAAATAACTAGATAGGCAGGAGCTCTAATCTCTCTACCATCAAATGGTTGTATGTGTGTTTGTATGAGAATCATGCAGTGTGTGGGTTATACCATTTTTGACTTGTGCATTACCATTTACCCTTCCCCTCACTCCGATTTAGTAGTTCTGTTGAAGTCATCCACCTTAGAAGTACCTTTGGCCTCGGTGAAACTGTATAAGCTCTGTGGTGCATCCACTAACTGTGTAACACTATGGTAGAAATGAATCGATAGGCAGGACTTCTCATCTCACTATTGGCAACTGTTTGGATATTTGTGTGAGAATCATGTAGTGTGTGGGTTATACCATTTTTAACCTGTGTACTACCCTTTACACTTCCCCTAAATTCAATGTAGTAGTCCTGTTGATATCATCCACCTTAGAACTTCCTTTGGACGAGGTAAAAATGTATAAGCTCTGTGGTGCATCTGATAACTGCGTAGCATTATAGTATAAATAACTAGATAGGCAGGAGTTCTAATCCTAATACTGGCAACTGTTTGGGTGTGTGTGTGTGTGTGTGTGTGTGTGTGTGTGTGTGTGTGTGTGTGTGTGTGTGTGTGAGAGAGAGTATGTTTGTGTGAGAATCATGTAATGTGTAGGTTATACCATTTATGACCTGTGTACTACCCTTTAATCTTCCCCTCACTCCAGCTTAGTAGTCCTGTTGATGTCATCCACCTTAGAAGTACCTTTGGACTGCATGAAACTGTCTAAACTCTGTGGTGCATCTGATAGCTGCATAGCTCTATAGTAGAAATAACTAGATAGGCAGGCATTGTAATCTCACTACTGGCAACTCTTTAGATGTTTGTGTGTTTGTGTGAGAATCATGTAGTGTGTGGGGGTTATATCATTTTTGACCTGTGTACTACCCTTTACACTTCCCCTCAATCCAATGCAGTAGTCCTGTTGATGTCATCCACCTTAGAGGTACCTTTGGAGTAGGTGAAAGGGTATAAGATCTCTGACACATCTGGTAACTTCATTGCACTATAGTAGAAATAACTAGATAGGCAGCAGTTCTAATCCCACTGCTGGCAACTGTGTGCGTGTGTGTTTGTGTGTGTGTGTGTGTGTGTGTGTGTGTGTGTGTGTGTGTGTGTGTGTGTGTGTGTGTGTGTGCATGTGTGTGTGTGTGTGTGTGTGTGTGTGTGTGTGTGTGTGTGTGTGTGTGTGTGTGTGTGTGAGGATCATATCTTATGTGGCTTATACCATTTTGATGTGTGTACCATACACAGCTGGTGACCACCTCCTGATGCCATTCCTTTATGTAGTGTGGTAACAGCATCTGCCTCACATGCAGCAAGGTAAACCATTGTACAGTCCTCTGTACAGATATGTCTGGAATATTCAGATGTTTGCAATCTATACATGGTCGGTAGTGGTCTGTGTGCCTTAACTATGCCCATGTATATGACATTGTAGCCAAATAGGCCACAGTGAGTGTACTGACACATACGATAGCATCAGGTATCATACCTGACTGAGACATCATGCTAATATGATGTCTACCACCCAGTCAGGTGGACAGCCTTTTAGGTGCAATACATGAGTCCAGATGCCTGGTTTTACAAGTGAACTGTTCATGTTATGGGTCACATTAAAGGTTAGAATAGGTGTGGACTGACATATTATGGTGCCAATTTGTATGTATCAGAAACACCTTGCATCTTAACAGGGGTGTGTACACAATTTATATACACTGTATAGCAGTAATGTGTCACACATGTCCCCACCGTAGGCCATTTGTCCAGCCCATTTTGCTGGCCTCTGTCCAAATGTCTTGCACTGACAAGTTGTGAGGTATGCTACAGGAATGTTGAATTCACCTCAGATAGGCCCCAGTGGTGACTACTATGATGCAATGCAGTTAACATCACCACAACTGAACATGCACATAAAACAGTATAGCTATTACTGATAGTTGTGTGCATGGTGAATTGCATGCCCTTCACATGCCTGGGGTATTGCCAGGCCACAACAGAGCAATGTCATACTCACCAGCTTTAGGCTGTTGTTCCATATGCAGACCACAGGGTCCTAGGTAATTGTGAGAGGGAGGTATTGTCACCAGACTCATATATGGCATTGGTACAGGATGGATGCAGCATGTCGGCACATTTACAGTACAAACCCCAATAATACACATTTTTCTGTCCTCACCATAGATGTGCACCTCTGTACATTAGATAACCTGATCCACAACTGCAAATGGACCTGACACATAGATGTAGATACAATACAGATACAAGTATGTCTGATACATTACTGCACTAATACCCACTGGGCCCTTACCTGGACACTCCCTGTCCATTGTGTGGGTGCCACCCACCTCCAGCATGTTGGCCAGTGTACCCTGGTGTTGTACTGAGGTGTGATCCCCAAGGTTGGCAGGGGCTCATATGCTACACCATTTGGTTGTGTGATGGATGACAAAGGGAAATGTGAAGTAATGTGTATGATGTGGTGATGACTGTACCCAAGGGTGACCATTGCAGCAGATGTCAATGGGCATGTTGGTGAAGGGAACAGAGGGTCTGTGGAAGTGATGTGTGTGTATGGTGTTAAAAGGAATGCAGACGGTGAGATGGTAGTGGATTTTGTAAAACAGATGGACATGGCTGTGGTAAATATGTACTATAACACAAGGGAGGCGCATAAGGTGAGTTACAAGACTGTAGTAAAATGCACACAGGTGGAGTATATCCAATGTAGGCAGGTCAGTTTGAAGGACATTGGAGACTGTAAAGTGGTGAAGGGGAAAGTGTATTTAGGCAGCATAGAATGTTGGTCTGCAGGATGATGGTGATCAAGAAGACGGGGAGTGTGAGTTCAGCAGCAAGGATCACATGGTGTGAATTGGAAAAGGATGATCGTGAGGTGGAGTTCATGGAAGAGTTAAGACAGACACTGAGTGGCACTGTCAATTTGTCACATATCTGGTTAAGTACAGCAGAGCTACTAAGGGAGACAGCTAGAAAGGCGTTTAGTGTGACATGTGGATGGAGGAGGTAGTACAAGGTAGTACAAGGAGACCTGGTGGTGGAGTGAGGAAGTACAAGACAGTATACAGAGAAAGATGATGGGAAAGAAGGAGTGAGACTGTCAGAGAGATGAGGAAAGTAGACAGGAGTATGAGGAGATGAGGAGCATGGCAAAGAGAGATGTGGCAATGACTAAGGATAAGACATATAAAGAGTTGTATGACAGTTTGGACACTAAGAAGGGATGGAAGGAGTTGTACCAATTGGCTAGACAGATGCACTGAGCTAGGAAAGATGTTCAGCAGATAAGGGTGATAAAGGATAATGCGGTAAGTGTACTCGCGAGTGAGGAGAGTGTGTTGATCACATGGACAGAGTATTTTGAGAGGCTGGTGAATGCAGAGAATGAGACAGAGAAGATTGGATGATGTGGGTATGGTGAATCAGGAAGTGCAAGAGCTTAACAAGGAAGATGTAAGGATAGCTATGAAGGGGATGAATACTGGCAGGCTGTTGGCCCACATTACATACCTGTGGAAGCATGGAGGTGTTTAGGAGAAATGGCAGTTGTGTGTTTAGCCACACTATTTACTAATATATTGGGTGGTGTGAGGTTACATGAGAAGTGGAGAGAAAGTGCTTGGGTATGGTTTTAAGTATAAGGTTGATGTGCAGAGCTGTGGTAACTATGGAAGGATAACACTGAGTTTGATGAGTATTGAGAGTAGGGAACCAATTTAGGAGACCCTACAGAGGTGGAAATATGCTGCAGAGAGGGGAGTAATGAAAGTAAGCAGGACTACAACATAATATCTGTGTGTGAATGAGAGAGATGATAGTGGAATGTTGAGGATGCATGGGGCAGATTTGGCAAAGGTGGATGTGCTTAAATGATTGGGATCAACATTTCAGAGTAATGGTGACTGTGGCAGATAGGTGAAGAAGAGAGTACAGGCAGGATGGAGAGATTGGAGAAGAGTGTCAGGATTGAGTTGTGACAGATGAGTACCAGTAAATGTGATATTTAAGGTCTACAAGAGGGTAGTGAGACCACCTATGTTATATGGGTTGAACACAGTGGCAGTGAGAAAAAACACAGGAGACAGAGCTGCACATGGCAGAGGTACAGATATTATGATTTGCACTGGGTGTAACACGGGTGCACAGGGTTAGCAATATGTATATGAGAGGAACAGGCCATGTTGGACAGATATGACACTAAGTTGGAGAGGTGGGAGTACATCAGTTTGGACATGTGCTGAGGAGGGGTGTTGAGTATATTGGGAAAAGGATGGTTAAGGATGTAGCTACCAGATAAGAGGAAGAGAGGAAGGCCTCAGATAAGGTTTATGGATGTGGTGAGAGAGAACATGCATGTGGTTGATGTCAGGCAGCAAGATTCAGGGGACAGGCAGAAATGGTAACAGATGATCCACTGTTGCAATCCCGAATAGGAAAAGCCAGAGGACAATGAAGGGGGATGTTGTAATGTCAGTCTTTAAAGATTTGCCAACTCTTTGACAGACATAACACAACTCTATAGGTAAATGACTACAAATATGAGGCACACATATGGTCAGTGTGCATAACACAGGACAGTTAAATGTTATGAGCTCAGTATATAACATGTAGTTCAACCCACATCTGCAACAATACTTTACTATGCAAATACCGTGTATAGGTGTCTCACATATCTGAGACAAACAAGTATATGCTAGTTATATTAACATGTAAGATATGGATATGTACAACATCCCAGTAGCTGTCAAAGTCAGTATTGTTCAACACACTCCAGTAGTAGTCATATGTAAGCCATATTTTCCTGGGGCCTTACCAATGATCTATGTCATGGCAGACACACCCAGATGCTATGGCCATAGTTTCTGATCAGCAATATATTAGTACAGTAAGCTTTGTTGAGATATATATGTTAACTCTCCTCTTTCACATTATTACATGCCCTCTACTGCAGTCCATGAGATGCTTACTTGTTCAACATGCCTGTCTTTGTATTTTTCAAACTGTAGTTGGTTATATGCTGTTATTTGTTGCCTTTCCACAGTTTCTCCCTCTCCCTCTCCACACATATGTAGGGTGTACATCTGTGTTGCACAGGCAGCAGCTTGTTTTTTGCAGGTAATGCTCATGACCATGTGATGGCCTGAGCACCAATTGGTGTTCCCCTGTTGTTAATTGCATGCAGAGCAACTGTGTAGTTCTTTCAATACCAAATGTCATGGCAACACACTCCTATAATTGAGTACCTCATGTGGGCATTGATCCTTTCTCTTACCTGTGAGGAAGACATCCAGGAGGTGTTTGAGCTAATACCTCTCACAACAAGACTCTTGGAAACAAGCCAAATAAATGGAGAAGGTTCAAGACTTAGGGGCAGAATGTGAGAATTGTTGTTATATGTTTGGAATGCTGCTAGTCTAACAGGGTTTGTCTGAACTTGCTAGTTCTGCATGGGTCACAGTCTGACAAAATTCTTTCTCTGCATAGCCCCCAACTGTAGGGCCATCCACATAATGGCCAGAGGTTAGCCTGTTATCTTTGGTCTGTTCCCCAGATAGGTGTTGTCCTAGGCAAATCACTAGCATGCTCTGGTGATTGCAATCAGTAAATGCTAGCATCCATTTGTTTTTCTGACTTTACATTCCTCAGAAAAGATATGTTATAATAAACCCTATAACACCAGCAACATTCTCAGTGTATAACGGCAATATTTCAACTATGGCCATGTATTTGGGCCTCTGTCCACCAATTATGTCAGTCTTTGTCCAGATATACAGTAGGAGGTTGATAGGTATAATGGTCTATCAGTATTTAGTGCTGTCATTCCTGCTGAGGGGAAAGGCTGGAAAACATGTTGAAGTCTGCACATTCAAGAGGTTGGTGTATAGAGAAAGCTCTTAGATGCCCTTGTAACATATTTTATGTGGGGGAGAGTAACACGTGTTTTAAAACTAGGCTGTTAGAACATGTGAGACATATTACTGATAAGAAATAAGACAGTTCTATAGCTGCACATTTGAATAAATCTCACCATGGGGACAGTAGTGGGTTACAAGGTACTGTTTTGGAAAAAGTCTGTGATACTTTATCCCCTAGGGGTTTAAAAGAGGAGTGTAATTGGAGGCTGTGTATTCAATTATGTAATTAAGTATTGATTGCATCTTGTATTTAAGACAAGTGTTTCTTGTAATGTTGTACTTCTTGAAGGCTTTGGCCAAGACATCAGAGTATAATAAACTTGTGTGAATTACTGGCTATTTGTATTTCTCTTTGCTATGTTCAGTCATTTTAGTTGTTTTGCTAAGAAGTTGTTGTATGTCTGACCATTGTGTATGGCCTATCATGACTTTTGTAGCAGTGTACTGTTCACTTATTTATATGGACTGTGGGGGGACAGATGTAATTGTCATGGGTCCTTTTGTACCCAACTGTGCATGCTGCCCCAGTTATGGGTGGTATATCAGTAGCATATGTTTGTATGGGCATTTTGAGACATGTTTGCATATATAGTTTGAGACATATATGCACACACACACACACATATATATATATATATATATATATGTGTGTATGTATATATATATATATATATATATATATATATATATATATACATGGTTCCCATTCAGAAGCCTGAAACATCATAAGCCTGAAAATCAAAATCCTGAAACCAAAAGCCTGAAAATTCAGAATCCTGAAAACTCAAAATCCTGAAAGCCCAAAATCCTGAAAGCCCAAAATCCTGAAACTCAAAATCCTGAAAACACAAATAATGCTAATATGTCACTATAAAGACACTAATATCTACCAACTGACCCTGACCTAACCCTAACCCTAAGGTCCGTCACTATCGCACACTCACCTGACCCAGCCTAACCCTAACTCACTTAAACCGCCACTAACCCCAATATTTGTCACTATTGCATACATGCCTAACCTGCACCCTAACCCTAACTCACTTAAACCGACGCTAACCCTAACATAAAACCAACCGCACACTTACCTGACCCCAACGCATGACCTAACACCACAGGGCTTAACAATAGCAAAGCCACAATGGCATCAGTATGTCTATTTTGTGTTTTCAGGATTTTGAGTTTCAGGATTTTGGGCTTTCAGGATTTTGAGTTTTCAGGATTCTGAATTTTCAGGCTTTTGGTTTCAGGATTTTGATTTTCAGGCTTATGATGTTTCAGGCTTCTGAATGGGAACCATATATATATATATATATATATATATATATATATTTGTATGTATATATATATATATATATATATATATATATATATATATATATACCTTAGTATTTATTGGTAATATATCTATATATTGTTATACACATATATGTATCTCCATACATATCTATCTCTTTCTCTATGTATATGTTTCTTTTCAGATATATATATATATATATATATATATATATATATATATATATATATATATATATATATATATATGTAGATACCAGTCCTTTCTAATTGCGCAGTGTCTCTTCCCCATTATAAACTGTCTGTAAAGTATGGTATGTTTGAGAAAACATCCTAAAACCATGCATCTCAGATGCTTTACTGGTAAATTGCTGTCACTATGGTGTACAGGGTCCAGGGCTCAAGGCCTGAAAGGGCTGTTTATTTAGTTGCTAAGCAGAACAAGGACTGTTGGATACAGAGTGATTAAGGCAGTTATGAGCAGCTTTAAGCATGTATGTGCGGGTTTGCGTGTCTGTAAAAGATGCTTTGCGTGACTGTAAACTGTGCTAATGTACAGTTAAATGAATAGGCTCTTACACCATGTAGGCTTCGCTTACCAATGTCCATATCTGCTTATCATTTACACTTAAGCAATGCTGAAGCCTGCTAAGCATAGCACAGCCCTGGTAATCATTGATCACATTCCAGTCAGATAAAATAGCAGGGTAATGACATCTGACAACTCCAACTGTTGTCAGAACATTGGTCTGAGTCTCGATGGCAAGAAATGTGTCACGGTCTCCTGTTGAGAATCAATGTGTTGTCCACAAATGACCACATTGGTAGTAGTCCAATGGACACAGATGTCCTTATAGGAGGTCTGTGAACACATCTTGACAGCAACCTCTCTTCTGACCACCACATTGCCAGTGTGGACAGAAAGTCCTTCCATGTGGCACATTGCATAACTAAGAGTGTGTCATCCAGGAATGAAGAGGTCAATGTCTCCCTCTACTCCCTGCTCAGCAGGCCAATCAGCAGGTACAGTAGCCCATTTGCCATGTAACTCATTAGACACCTTCAACAACTGGGTAAGCTGCAAGTGTACCTCACATGTAGGACCTGAGACATGAAACAACTGTCTGATATGGAAAGACGCCAAAACCTCCAAGTGTTCCCGGTCACATCTTAGCTACTTACAAGTAATCCCTGCTTGACTGACAATTCCATGTCCTGCCCAGCTGTGTTACACATGCTACATCTAGGAAACCCCAATCTGTATGCACCACATGCCATGGATACCTCAACGACATTACCACATTCAACAGAACATGCTTGGGGACAGGTCCATAACCCAGATACTGGCCACATTATGTGATAAATGTTGCATAAATGTCAAAGCACCTCACTGGCCCTCTTCAAGAGAAATTCAGATGAGTGGATGGTGAATATAACTGTCACCCTGGGGATCACTCACATGGCAGTATTTGATAGATGCACTGCTGACAAATATCAGGTAGCAGGATGCCAGGGTACTCCCATGGACTACGCTTGTAATGACTCCATGGCCATTAGTGTGGTACACACATATGAACATATGGACCCATGACACTCAGTGCTGGCAAATATGTGTGTGTGCATTACTGTTTATACAACTGTTTGTGAGCATGTAATAGCATGTAAACCTGTAGGCAACATTACTTTGTGGCCCTTCCACCCATTCGACCTCCCATTGCCATACTCTGCCATGCTGGTGATGTTATTCACTGTAAGGGTACCTTGTGACACTCTTCACCCTATAGGCTCCATGGAGTATGTGGTAACTGCATTACACAATACTAACAAAGACTATGTAGGTAGGGATTGAATGTGAGCATATTTGTATGAGACAGCATTTTGAGTGCTTAGTCTCCACACACACTGCACATTGCCATACTGTACAAGGGCTGGTGATGTTAGCTACATTACAGGAGCCATGGAACATTTATCACCTTACAGTCTGTGTTGCCTGCAGTAAATGCATGTCACTGTAGTAGAAACAACTATACAGCCAAGGGTTCTAATCTGAGGGAGTCCAAATCTGTGAACATTATGCTGTGTTTGAGTGATTTCTATGTCCACTTGGAGGGTGGCTCTCACATGTTGGACAGTAGTACTCTCACTACATGTCCCAAGGTCCACTGTATGTGGTCTGCTGTCTCCATCAACCTTACAATTATCTGACAGGAATCTTCAGCCCAATATGGCCTGTGCTGTGTGCATGAACTATGTAACAGTATTCCCTGACTGACAAGATAGTCAGGGCTGTTAAATCCAGGTCTGTCAAATGTGTCTATGACTGTATGTCTTTGTCAATGTGTATATGTCAGTATGTCATAGTATGTTGTGCCCATTCACACCCAGTACATCCTCCATTGCCATACTGTACAAGGTCTAGTGATGTTGTTCACTTTACAGGAATCTCAGAACACACCTCACCCTATGAGCTCTGTGGTGTGTCCAATAAAGGCAGAACATATTAGTAGCAATAACTACATAGGTAGGGGTTCTAATCTCAGTGTTGGCAAATGTGTGTGAGTGTGTGTGTGTGTGTGTGTGTGTGTGTGTGTGTGTGTGTGTGTGTGTGTGTGTGTGTTAGTGTCCACACGTGTGCATGCATGCGTGTGTGTGTGTGTGTGTGTGTGTGTGTGTGTGTGTGTGTGTGTGTGTGCGTGTGTGTGTTTGTGTGTGATATGAGGACTGATGTCACCAATTAATGACTGACATTTGATTTGCAGATCTCATCATCAGCAGTGCATGTATGTGCAATAAAATCCAATTACACCAAAGATCTTCAAAGCTTACTGTGGATATGAGGAGAGCACACACCCCTGTTGACATGCCAGTCTCTTCTACGATATGAAATGGGGCCACACTACTGCATTTGAAAACATTACACACACCTAATATGTGACAATGACCTGTTCAATCCAATCAAGAATCAAACAAATGTGTTAGTCGTGAAGATACTGAATGAGATGCATACAATGTGGGGGTTGCATAAATGTAAACACCCTTAAACCAATGGTTTGTTGAAGCACCTGTTAAGTGAACTACAGCAATCACTATTCCGGGGAAGGGGTTCATAGGTTCATAGGTTCATACTAGGCTATCTGCCCTATGGCATTTATAAGCCTAGCCAGAGTGTGTTTGGCTTTCACCACCCATTTTAAATTAATTTTGCTATGCCTTTTTTTGAGGTTAGTATACTGTGCCTCTGTCTAACAGTGACACAGAAGTGATAGCCGGGGTAAACCTATGATCTCCCATCCACTCATCAAGATTCCTCTTGAAGAGAGTCAATGTGGGACTCTGCCTAACCTGGACTGGGATTTTATTCCAGAGTGAAGGGAGCCTCTGGGTTATGAATCTGTCCCTCCAGCATGTCCTATTTATTTCAGTGCTGAGGTTCAAGTCTCTCGAGCACGTAGCTCGATGGGATTTGGATTTTCTGAGGTGCAGCATGTCCATTAATTCCGGGTTGGACATGACTTTACCCGTCAGGCACAGATCGCCTCTGAGCAGGCGGTATGCCACTGAGTAGAGCTGGAGTTTCTTTAACCGGGCAGCATATGGCATCTGTTTGAGCCCTTTGATCCTCTTGGTGAGGTACTTTTGGGGTCTTTCCAGTTGCTGCAGGTGTCTGGTAAGGTACATCCCAAAAGGGGCATTGTACTCAATTATGGGCCTGATGAGGGATGAGTAAAGAGGTATGATGACCTCCCCTGATCTAGATGTGAATCCCTTCATGATTAGGTGAGCTATATAAAATGTTTTTCTAACCACTTTGGCCATGTGGTTGTCAAATGAGAGATTGTTATCAACTTGGGTCCCCAGGTTCCTAATGACTTCTTCTGTACTTAATGGATTACCACCTATGTGGTAATTTGTGGGCACTTTGTTTTTGCCAAAGGGGATGACTATACACTTTTTGGCGTTTAGCTTGAGGCCATGGGTCTGGCAGCAGTTGTCTGTTTCTATGAGGCCCTTTTGGAGGATGCTTGTGTCGGCTGGAGAGTTGATTATGGCGCCCAGTTTGCAGTCATCTGCGAACTTGGCAGCCACAGTCCTTCTGTGTTGGCCTGTACCGCCGAGAAATGTATACCGAACAAGAGAGGTCCCAGGACTGAGCCTTGTGGGATGCCACTTGTAACTGGTTTGGAGTCTGACATGGCTCCAGCAATTCTAACCATGTGGGTTCTGTCCTTGAGACAGTTTGCAACCCATCTAGTGACATAGGGGTTTATATTTAAGCTGGTGAGCTTATCTATAATGCCCGAGTGGGGTATTTTATCGAAGGCTTTTGCGAGGTCCAGGTAGGCTGTGTGAACCACCTTCCCCTCGTCAATGGCCTTGCTGACTGTTTCAAAGAAATGGACCAGGTTTAAGAGGCAGGATCTGCCCTTAACAAAGCCAAACTGGGTAGGATCCAGTGTCTGTACATCCCCAATATCTTTATTTATGAGGTCCATGATGATCCTTTCCATAGCTTTGCAGAGCAAGCTAGTCAGGCTTATGGGACGATAGTTTCCAGGATCCGTTGAGGCACCACCTTTGTGGAGAGGGACCACTGTTGCTGTACACCACTCTTTGGGTACATATCCTGTAGTAAGGCTAAGATTGAACAGTAGTTTTATGTTTGGGTTTAGCTCTTCTTGGAGTTCATGTAGGATGCAGCCTGGGACACCATCTGGTCCCATTGATGCTGTGTTTTTTGCTTTGGAGAGGGCGGCTCTTACCTGAGCATCTGAGATGTCAGGGGGGCAGCACTCTGTTGGGATAGATATTTGCCCTTTGGTGGGAGAGGGGAGAAGTTTGCACTGAACCTGTCAGCTAGGATGTTGGCAATGTCTGTGGGCTCGGTGTATTTATTGTCATTTTGGACTAATTCTGAGCATATCTGGGAATTCCTACCCAGGTTCCTAACATAACTAAAGAAAGCCTTGTGATTATCCTTAGCGTCCTGTACTAGCATGGCACATCTTGACTTGGCATTATGTGGTCTGTCTTCCCTACATAGGTCCCCCAACTCTGCCAGATTGCAAGGCCAGTTCATGTACACAGCCCTTGGAGGTCACACACGGGCTTTACTATTGCTCTTGTATCTGGGTTATGTCTGGCCCAGTTCATAACCTTGAATGTGTTCAGATACAGCCATTCCTAGCTAGCTTTTGATGTATGCTTCAGTTCACTGTTGTGTTTGAAGCTGAAACTCCTTCCCATCCTCAGCCGTATTGAAAATGCTTGACAACTGTGGGCCACATGTGAGTCTTATTTTGCAGTGTTCCAAATTCCCTCTGTCATGTCTACAGGCCTAGTTTCAGCTAATGAACAGCAACCCTAAAGGTGTACACTGGCACAAGCAAGCTTCAAGTTGGGGATTGTGGCCCTGAGATGAAGTGAGGTGTTGCTTGTGCACCACACATATCTTTATGAATACTGTCTGTAGGTTTGAACATTGGTCTCATGACACCATTATACATTTCAACACATGCCTTTGAGAGACTTGATGTTATGCTTTTGCTACCTGTACACAGCCCTGGATGGTGTTTCTTGTGGGGAAAATCTTCTGTCTTCTTACCCTACCCCATAGGACACACTCATGCAGAATCCAGGCAATTGTTGCCACAGGTACTACACAGGCAGTACTTGCTAGACATTCCCGTAACTCCCTCAGTGTTGCTGAATGTCTCCTGGCAGCCTCCTTGACCAGTTTTCTACATGTTTTGTCATCTGTTATGAATGGGCATCTGGTTCTTTTCGACATCACTGTTGTCCCATATTTAATACACCTCTAGATCACTGATGCACTGTTTTCCATGGTATATGCAATGGTGAGATAATTTTTTCCCTACTCCTGACTGCTACATTTCAGATACGGGATCCCTTTGATGCTTTGTAAGATGTGTGCAAGCCATGGCTGCTTTTGTTGCAGGCAACTGAGGAAATGTCAGGAAAATACTTTTCGGACAGCAGACCATTACCTGGTATGACACTGAGGCACTGTACTTGATGGCAGGTGTGTACTCAAGTAGAGTGAATGCTGTCAGTGCATCACAAGCTCCCTCCTCATTATGTTATTTTAAGTGTGCACACATATGCATCCAGTGTTTTGTAATGTTTGTATATCCTATATTTGTTTCCCTAACATATAATTCTATTTTACACTTTAATTGTTCATGTTAGGATCATATTATGGGTTGTAAAAGGTGTGGAATGTATTATTGTGGTCTGTCATATATATCAGAACAGTTGCCATCTTAATAGGTGTGTGTACACTGTTGTATCCACTGTATAAGTTTAATGTTTCATACATGTCCCTACTGTAGCCCATTTGTCCCACCATTTTATTTGTCTCTGTCCACACATCTTGCACTGACAGGTTGTGAGATATACTGCAGGAATCTTACATACCTTTCAGATATGACACCATGGTGACCAATGTGATGCAGTGCAGTTAACACCAACAAAACTGAACATGTACATATTATTGGAAAGTGTGATAAATGTGTGCATGGCAAATAGCATGGCCTTAACATGTCCGGTGTATTAGCAAACCTCAACAAAACAATTCCATACTCAGCAGCTACAGGCTGCTGTCCCAGTTGTATAGCAGAGGGACCTACATAGTTGTGGGATTGTGGTAATGTCAGTAGCCACTCATGTGGCATTGATACAGGGTGGAAGCAGCATTTCAGCACATTAACAGTACAACCCCCAATACTACAAAATATGCTGGCCATCACCATAGACATGCACGTCTGTGCATTACTAATCATGAGCAAAACCTACTATCTCATCTGACATATGCATGTAGATACTATACAGATTGACATGGATAAGCATAACTGTTCTAGTAATGTGCACTGAGGCCTTACCTGCATGCTCCTCATCCAATGTGTAGGTGCAACCCACCTCCTCAATGCTTTCTTCAGCTTCATGGGTTGTGCATTGGGCGGGTGCCCCAAGGTTGGTGAGGAGCTCCTCGGTGGGTGTTAGTGGGGCTGGGTGGCTGGGCCCCACCTGTGACTAGCCGGTCCCTCGCTACAGCAGCAGCCCATTGACAGGCATGGCAGATGAGGTCGCTGGCCTGATGTCACACCTGCTCATAAGTTCTGCTGTGCAAGCTGACATCATTTACCCTTTGGAAAAGATCGTTCCACAGGGTGGTCCTCTCCTGCACATCTTGTGCTCTCCAGCTAAATAATAGCGCATAATGTTCTATCACAAATTGGGTAATTATGTCATTTTAACCAACAGAGAATGTCAGGAGGTGAGGCCTCTGCATGTTACCTGGAAGATATAAACAGGAAAAACTGTCACAGGACCTCATACGGTTGTCAAATTGCACATCAGCAGTGAATATTACTTGCAAATAATCCAAAGTACACCATAACCCTCTAAACTATCATGGCTATAGCAGGTTGCATTACACTCCTGGCCCTGAGCTACCTTATTGCCCCCAATGTTGGACACATAATTGCATAATCTTCTATTCTCCATTCATTTCTGTGTAGAGGGATGTAAATAAGGGTATGCAGTTGTCTATGATTGTGAGGGCTGTATGACCATTATGCTAGTTAAGTTTAAACGTGCTATAGTTCCATAAGCTGATTTAAGTGCTCAAACAGTCACACACACAAACATGGCTACATTGAGGATAGTACCACTTTCAATTACTGCTTACAGGACATGGAGTAATGACAGTGGCCATCTTCCATGTGGATGGTGTGTGGATTGTGGCAAGTCTGTGTTTGATCTTAGTGTGTGATGGAGCTGTGAGCACATGCCCGAGTTCATGTAGGAGACATACAGTGATGTTATTATGCCCCATGGAAACTTGCTGTTGTTGCCATCAGTAGGCAATATGTATGCTCACCACTGATGAGGGGAGGACTGTGGTTGATGTGCATATCCCCCTATACAAATGGTGTGGACAGGGTGGCAATATTCCCACGTAACCTGTCTGATGCAGGTTGCCTATATCCATGGGATGTGTGTATGAGGTGTGCTTTACCCCCAGTACAGGGTGAATTGTGTTGTTGCCTCTGAGACTAACAACATATGTGGAGACACTGTTGCAATTGTCCTTGGTGGTGTGGATATGTCTAATTTGTAGTCATAGTCAGCCTTACAGGAAGTCACCTTTGTACTTACATGCTTACTCAGATAGAGGTGGACTTGCTTCCAAGTTGTTGCCTTCAGCTATGTGTCCCTGTACAGCCAATATAGCAACCTATTATGTGGTTTGTGTATTGTTGCTGTCCACCAAAGAGGATTACTCTACCTTGGTGGAGGGTCGTTTTACAGATCAGGTACTGCTGAGTCCATATAGCTACAGTGGATATAAAGTGTACACACCCCTGTTACAATGTCTGGTATTTGTGCAATTGAAACATGACACCACAATAACTCATTTAAAAAAAAATCCCACCTTTAATGTGATCTATAGCCTGTACAATTCAATTGAAAAACATAACAATCTGGTCTGTGAAAACATATGCAAATAATAATCAGTACAATAAGCCAGTTGAATGAGTGTGCACACCCTTAAACTGATATGTTGTGCAAGCACCTGTGGAGATGGTTAGAGCATTCATTTGTCTTGGTTTGGACTCTAACATCATGGCCCATCTTCACTTGGCAATAGTTGCTCACCTTCCTTGAAATAGCTTTGTTTGTTTTTCAATAGAATTGTATGGGTTATGGGTCACATTCAAGATGAGAAACATTTTGAAATGATTTTCTGTGGTGTCACTGTCATACAGCATGCAAACCTGATATTCCAACAGGGGTGTGTACATTTTTGATATCCACTAGCTGTTAGTGGTAGGCATGGACAGAGGGTCATAACACAGTTAGACACTTCTCTAATTACTACCTGATAATCATGCCTACTCTAGTACCCATATCAGTGTCAGGGCAATGCAACAACCAGTAGCTTGACACATTTATGTCTGTATGTACTGACACTGATATTACACATATGTGCAACATGCACAACCAATTTACCTGACTGCTTAAAATCCATGTTATTAGTTTTGTGCCTTCCAGCTGAACATATGCATACATACACGTGCTCAGGGGATATCTGGTATGCATTTCTGTTCTGTGTTTGTTAGTATGGTACACTGTATTTACAGCCTTGCTGCTCAATTGTAATTCTCAACCTGTTACAGCAGGACTTCTGGACAATGGCACACATAAATGGGTGACAAAAGGGATATCATTCTTGATACTGTATTAATATAGCTGCACCATACATTAGTAAGTTGATTGCACAGTAGGATTTGACATCACTGTCATAATCTGGAAGATGTCCAATAGTCATAAGTAGGCTATTATTATGTTACATTGTCATTGCTCACAGACTTGCCAATGGTTTGGTGGACAAAACATAAGTATATGTGTATGTGACTACAGATATCTGTCACAAATGTGCTTATTGTCTAGCAGAACACTGTACAGTTGAAGGTTATTAATTCAATATATCACATGCAATTCAACACACATCTGCAACAGTACTTTACTATGCACATGCTCTCTATAGGTCACTTGGATTCACAAAACCAACATGTATCATACTCATATTCACAGGTAACATATGGATATGGACAACATCCCATTAACTGGCCTGGCAGTGGCACAGTCACAACTGTTTGATAGACACCTCAGTTGTTGTCATAAGTGAGCTGTCCTTTCCCAAGGTGAGTCAGGCTCCTGAGCTGTGATCCTACCTCACAACCTCATAGAGCATCACAACTGGAGAAAGCCTAAGATGATGGGGAGATAAATAGGGACAGAATTTCATTATTCCTGTTACAAGCTTAGGAAGTTTGTAGAATAATACATTTTGTATTACCTTGAATATCCTTAAGGATGTGGAGACTTAAACTCAAGTGTTTTTCATTACTTAATGACTTCAATCCTCAGCTATTTGCCAGAAAAGTACACATTTCAGGAGGAACAGACGAAAAACTATGATGAGAAAATCTGGACATTCTGTGAAGATCTGTACAATTAAGAGGAATGACTGTGATCTCTTCCATTGCAGAGAGGGCCAGATGATATGACCATAGCAGCTGTTCAGCAGAACATTAGTACAGCAAGTCTTATTGGGACATATATTCTTTCAAAATCATACTTCCCATTATTACAGACAAAGTACTACATTCAATTACATGCTTACATTTCACATACTTTTTTTTGGTCTCTTTTCTGTTTTCCGGTTTGTTGTTATTTGTTCTCTCTTTCTCTTCTCTGTGCGCTACAGCAATAGAGCTGGTTTGAATAGGTGGCAGCATGGTTTTTGTAGGTGATGTTCATGACCAGGTGATGGCCTGTGCACCAATTGGTATTCCACACTTGTAAGGGCTGATTATTTTGTTGTGGGGCAGAACAAGAGCTGTTGGATACAGAGTGATTAAGGCACTTTTAAGCAGTTTTAAGTGGGTTTGCACTGGTTTGCACGGTGGTAAGCAATGCTAACTTACGGTTAACTATGCTTACACACAGTTAGCCTTAAAAGTGCTTAATCTGTTTAGGCATCACTTAGCACCATGCAAACAGGCTTACCCTGCTTGCTACTACTTACTCCCACTTACCCCTGTGCTAATTTCTTTAAAAGAAAAGAAAAAGTGGTGATAGGAAAGTGATGAAAAAGGGTGCATGAAGAGGGAAAAGCAATATGAAAAATAGCTAGGGATGTGCAGGATGGGTGTAGGGAAGGTCCATAGCTGCCCATTTCTTCTACAGCAACAGCTGTGCATATACACTGAATTTGGAGGTAGGTTTGGACACTCAAACCCCTGAGAGAGGGGTAAGGACAACAATAATATTTTGTGAAGTCAATAAGACCAGATTACATGTGCCCAGTGGACACTTGTGCAAAATGGGCAGCTATTTATGGGACAACATTTTTTGGGGGGAACAGATTGCCCTTTTTTTTTTTTCTAAGGTGAGAGTGGGATGTTGGAAAAGGATAGTAGGTATATTTGGGGAGGTAGGTTGGGTAGGAAGACAGACAAGACTGCATAAAGGGGCAGTATATGACACATGTGGGAGGGTAAACACCTTGGATGGGGAGAGGTGTTTGGTAATCGGAAGCACATGAGCCCCCAAATGGATACAGTGGGACTGAGGTCCCCACCCATGGGCAGTCACCACTGCACCTTTACGGCCCCAAAGGTGGCTTTGCTGGGGGCTGAGCAGAAGGGGCAGGCTGACCCTCTAAATATGTCAGGCGGCCCTCAAGCTGGCATAGCAGACCTCCCAATTCTTTGTGGAGCTCGCTATGCACCAGACTCTCGACCTGGCTTCAGGTGAGAAGATCCTGTCCGTGCCCACACCCGGGGGGGGACAAGCCCCATCCCCTGAGGTGGTTCCACCTGAAGGTGGTGCAGGACCAGTGGACAAGGAGGTCAAGAGGTGGGTCCCAGAAGGGCTGGGTACCGGTACCATGGCCAGATGAGGTGGGAGAGGCGGATCCACTGGAATCAGCTTTCCCAGATGTGCTATGGTGTTGCAGTTTTGGAACATATGTTGGTTAGTAAATAAAAACACATGCCATGATTAGTTATAACAGCATGCATGAGTATTCCCATTAACCCAAAACAAGAGATTTGGAAAATTTGCATAGCAAACAAAGGACATGCATGCATGGAACCACAGTGGGCATTACACTGGCATGCAGGTTTCATTATTAGCAACAGGCCACCAATGATAGCATATGAACAGGGAACATTACTTTGGAAGCATTTCAATATTTTCAGAACAATAAGACATGTGTCCTAATGGTAGGATTGATGAAACATATACCCATTCATGTATGTGTTTAGATTATTGGTGAAGATAAGGTGGGGGAGAGAAAGAGATGTCAATTAACAAACGTAGGCTCTTCCAGTTATCACAGCTTTAATGACCATTGCTCTAATCATTACTTTACATGTATTATTACAACAACCTATGACCTTGGGTTGGGCAGTGGTATTTTTGTACACAGTGTATAATTACTGTTTTCTTATAGGTACTTTATACATTTTCTTACCTGGTAGACCTGTGGAGGAGATTTCTGTTAACACTACCTGACTGTTTCTACCCATATTCACATAGTCAGAGTTACATATGTGCACTCATAGTGTGTGTGTGTGTGTGTGTGTGTGTGTGTGTGTGTGTGTGTGTGCGTGCATGTATGTGTGTGTGTGTGTGTGTGTGTGTGTGTGTGTGTGTGTGTGTGTGTGTGTGTGTGTGTGCGTGTGCATGTATGTGTGTGTGTGTGTGTGTGTGTGTGTGTGTGTGTGTGTGTGTGTGTGTGTGTTTGTGTGTGTGTTACTGCCATACTCTGCCTTGATTTCTATCAGTCACCCTGGTTGTTGGCAGCAGAGACAAGTAGCTGTGACAGCATGATACTTTTGAACATTTCTTGGGGGTGACTATTTGGTGTATGTACTTATCTTGCTGCCATTTGCAGCCTTGGGGTTGGACTGTAGGTGTGGGAAACAGTATAACTACAGCCTTTTTATAGCTACTTTATACCTTCTCTTACCTGGCAGACCTGCGGAGGAAATATCTGTTAACACTACCTGACTGTTTCTGCACATGGTCACAAAATCCTAGATGAAATTATGCATACAGCGTACTACCACTCCAAGGATTCAAACCGTGTCTGTTTGTGCAGAAAATACTACAAACATTTGTGTTTCATCAGAACAAGCTATTGAGAAACTGCTGTGTCTTCTTTGAATGTTTTCTGTCTAATTGCTCTTGGTTGTACAATCTGACCTTGTAATTATGACACTGTTGTACATACATTCCTATGCACACCTTTTGGCATAGCACAGTGTGGAAAACAGTGGTTAACACAACATTACTATTCAGATATCAGATCTTGGTGCATGAAACATTTCATATAAGTTAATCCCATATCTTACAGAGGCGCTAACTTAGTCAGATGAGGCTTGATTGTTTAATGCTTTCAGGGCTATAGTTACTGTGCATAACCTGTATATATTTCTATTCATACAATACCAAAATAAACACAACCAGTCCAGTGTTTTGATTTTTTTTTTTGACAGGCAGTTACAGTTCTAGTTATATATAACCTATATGAGACTATTGCCATAATATTGTCTGGTTTATTCAGTACAAAACATTCCCATTTTAAATACTGCAAGTGACAGTCTACTCTTTTATATTTATTTGGTATGAATACTACAAGCTAGATTGTTACTAACCTGCCTCACAGTGCTACCTTATCAGCCTGCTTGCATGGGCTTCCTGGTTTGCAGCCCACTCAGCTGGAGCTGTAAAGAAGATAGGGAAACATTTATGCATACCTTTCCATCATATACACAGGCTAGACTTTGGTAAACAGTTATTGATATTAATACTTACACGTGCCTGGGACATCATTCGTCTGCCATGCATCTTGGACCCACTGGTCCAAGAGCTCCCTCTTCCTCTGCTTCAAGTCAGCATAGTGGTGCTTGACCTGCACACCAGTCTGAGGGATGCCAGTGGCACTGGTGAGGTCAAGGGCAAGACTTTCCCAGGCCTCTGCTTTGTATTGGGAGCCCTGATACTGGTCATGCAGCAGTCTCATATCATGTTTTTTTTTACAAGGAGTCCTACCATGATTGTGGACTCCTGTATGCCCCAGGACTGTGCCCAAGAGAGCACACCCTCTCCAACACCAGCCATATTGCCTACAGTGGAGAGATACAAATATGGGTGATTTCCTGCCCTTTGCCTTGATTGCATGGTTTTGAATATGCTAAGGTAAGTGTCGGGTGAACCTGCTTTGCTGGTATGAGCATTTGTTAGAGGGTTAGATGCTAATCCACTTAGCTGCGCTAATTCTTGCTTAGAATTTGCATTTAAGCAATGCTTATACTGGCTAAGCATAGCTGAGCACAAGCATACCTCTTAACCTGGAAACATCAAAAATCTGGACAAGGGCCATGAAAAATAGGTAAAAATCTGTACACTGATTAACATCTAATTTGCATACATAATTACGTAACCTCACCCACTCCAATGAAATTGTGGGATATCAACTTTTGAACGCAAACTGAAGAACAGACAACCAAAATATGGCACCAGATTCCCCCTGCAGCCATTCCAATGTCCCGTTACCTGGATATGTTGCCCCATTTACTATAAACACTAATGTGTGCATACTGCTTTACTTCTACAATGATTATTTGGATTTTATTTTTATATTTTGAGGCACATCAATGCACAAACACTAGCAGACATCTGATAAACAAAGCAATACTGTCTCATAATGAAAATATACTTTGCATTAAAACTTCTCTACCCTTGAAACTCACATTCATTGAAACAGCATTGAAACCTGCACCACATCCAAAGAAAATGCATCTGGCCAGTGGTGGATAAAGATTACCATTAAGCTGTTTTCAAATCATTGGCCCCTTGCACACAAAACAAAAAACATGCATGTGTTCTTTTCTTTGATACGCCTGACTTTATTAAGTTATATTCCTTGTATAAAACAGCACACTTGTTAGACAGACCACATTTTAAATTTATTGTCTGAATGAACATTTTTCCAGTAGGCTGTACTGTAGGTAATGAAAGAAAATGCATGAACCAGTAATTACAAAACTGCCCAATTCAGAACATTTCTATCATAAAAGTCTACTTCCACACTCAAACTATAAAAAGAATGACAGCAGTGTAAGCCACAGGCATCTTGCACAGCTTCTTGCACTTATTTTCAATCTTAGTTTTTTTTTTTTTTGGGGGGGGGGGCAAAAGGTCAAAAACCAGGGACACATTTTAAACATTGCTTGTATAATTCTGGAAAGTTGCTAGAATAAAATGTGTTATCATCATGCATGTTACTGGCAAGTCTTGAACCCAGAACACTATGCACTACAGTCAGTGCAACATAGCACTATGCTAAATCAGCAGTTTAAACAATAGGAAGACTGAGCCAATAATGGGGGAATAGCAAATACAACTGTTCTCACTCACCATAAAACCTGGACAAACAACAAAGCCAATAATGGGGGAATAGAAATTCTGTTGTCACCATAGCTCTCAACTCTTAGCACAAAAAAAATGTGGCAAAGCTGGGAAATGGTGGTGGCTAGGGACTTTAGGCTCTTTTTACCCTGTACCAATGGTACAGGGTTTGAGCCTAAATACCTCTAGCCACCAGGTGTATTACATCGGGGCATTTTCACACAGGCACACACACACATGCACACACACACCTCCAAGACTGCCATGCCATTGAGAAAAGGGAGTATTCTAAGAAATGGTAATCTTGGACGTCCTGTATATAAATCTGCAGTTTCATTCATAAAGCCTTCACATTCCATGTCTGAGCATTTCAAATATTTATCACATTTTACAAGGTTGGTTGTAACACAGTGGCACAGAGCTAACTCAGGCTCAGTTATCTTAGATGTTGTTTTTATCACACTTGACAGGAACTACATTATATAAACCATACCTTTCAGCTTTCACATTGCTGACAGTAGCACTTTCAGTGTTTGTGGCATAGAACATAGCAGGTTACCCATTACCACTACTTATAACAAATTAAAACATTACTTCCTGCTTTTTTGTATCACAAATGTTATGTCTTACTACATTGTTAGCCTTAGAAGCAGACAAATCAGTTTTAAATAATGTAACATGAACTAATGAGAGTTCGACTAAAGATACTGACTAAAGATTAGACTTCTTGTGGTCAAGGTGCATTTCCCATTTTCTTACTACTAGGTAAAGCTCTTTTATACCTCTGTACTTCAAAACATTCCAACGTTTTTTGCTTTACTGTTGATATCTAATACAGAGTTTAAAAGTATATTTTAAATCATGCACCTGAAATGCATCTCAGAGTTTACTAGGCTTTCCACATTAAAACTCCAGTTATAAAATATTGGTTGCACTTCGGGAGTTATATCAGCCCTAACCACACTCTTCACAGACAGCAAAATCCTAGTTTTGGCAGCTCCACTGCCTGAGCTGGTGGCAGTTCAAGTGATTGTAAAAGATCCCACACCACTTATCTAAAAAAGAATAAGTCAACTTCCTCCATGTTCTCTGACTAAATCTCCCTAGTTAGTATGAGGACCATCTCAGGTCAATCATGAAAAAGAGGTTGTTGCCCTAGTGGGACTAACCTAGCTAACAAAATTATAACATAAATAAAGAATACATTAGTGAACACAAGTACTAACAGTCTCAGTTCTGAGCTACAGATTTAAGGATAAAGAAAATATAATTAGGGAAAATGACCCAAATTATGGACACTTTTTTAAATTATGGTACTGCTAGCTTAGAACTTCTGAAAACATTTTCTAATTTTAGGACTTACCTAAGTCCAGCACGAACAGCAGCAAAGCAAAGCCACAAAGCAGCTCAGGCAGGCAACAGATTTTACCATTTGGCAGCATAGTCCCAACAAGTCCCTTCCTCTTGCAGGCAGCAGAATGCAGATTAAAAATGAATGGGAGGAAAGCAGCTTGATGTAAGTCCCTCTCGCAAGTGTTTCTTTTCAAAATGGCAGCAAAGCAGCTTTTCAAATTCTCGACAGCAGCAACTGCTCACAGCCAGCCAGAAATGATGACGTGAGCTCAAGGAGCTCAATTCCGACTGGCTGGTAGTGCTGACAGAACTGATGTCATTGAGATGGGCGTGGCCAAGGATGAACACAGGATTGCAGCAGATTTCTTCAGCTCCACCAATTTCATTACACTGATAGGAATTAATTACTTAAAAAATTAATTTTTGAAGTAATTTTCTTTCTAAATATGTTTGTTTTATATAGTTCTTGAACTATATCTAAAAAAGAAAGGAAATTTTAACAATATTCCTGTCAGAAATCACTTTGGAAATTTTCCTGTCAGTTTATCAGTCTGAAATGAGTTCCAGTAAGACAAATTCTCAAGACTCCAGCATCAAGAAAGAACTTCAGTCTCTGATAACTATAATCCAGCAACTTACTGCTAAGATGGATAAAATGGATGCTAAAATTGATACCTTCATAGAAAAAACTACAAAACAAATAGACTTGTTACATATAGACCTGCAACAACAGAAGATCCAGATGACAGGCATAGAAGAAGCTGTGAATGACATGGAAAATAGAATCCAAGAAGAGGAAATCAACATTGAGTTTCTGCTGAAACAAAATACACATTTACAAACAAAGCTGGATGACCTGGAAAATAGATCTAGGCGCAATAACATTAGGATTTTTGGACTGCCAGAAAATATTGAAGGTAACAATATTACTTCTTTTTTAACAACATGGCTCCCTAAAACTTTAGACTTACAAGAAGCATTCTCTTTTGGTATCGAAAGAGCACATAGATCTATAGCTAATACTAACTCTAACAAAAACTATCCTAGATCAGTTATAGTTAGATTTCTATCATCTTTTGATAAAGAGATGGTTCTTAAATCTACTTGGGCTAAAGCTCCTGTTAAGATTAATGAGACAACTGTGCATTTTGACAATGACTATTCTTCCTTGGTAATAGCTAAAAGAAAAGTTTTTCTGCCACTAATAAGGGAGCTTAAAAAGCACAGTTTAAAACATACCTTCTGTTTCCTGCCAAGCTAAAAATCTTCCTTCCTGATGGTCCTAAAATTTTTGATGACTTAGACTCTGCTTTACTGTTTATCAAAAAAATAAGATTTTGGATAAAATAGAGGAAATGGAATGGGCTAGTCCTTCATTAAAGAGACTGGCAACTGAAACTTCGTGGAAGACTTCAGAGAAGAAGAAGAGACTAAAAACAAATGATTTGTTCTATGTTTTTTTCTTTTTTCTCTCATCATTTTACTTCATTATTAATCTTTTTAAATATAGTTCCTGCATTTCCAGAAAGCCACAAATATTCTGAAAAAGATTTAATCAAAGTTATTCTCTGTGTGCAAAGAAATGTTTTGTTTCATAACCAGTCAAACTATCTGAGGAACTAATAACAAGCTATTATTCAATTTGTTTCTCTTTCTGAAAAAGAGAAGTAAGGTCAGTAATTTGATACGTTTTTTTTTCTTTTTCTCCTTTTCTTCTTTTCTTTGTTTAAACAATGACATTCTATTTAGATTATGTAGTGGGTAAAGGGTGCGGGAGGGCAGGGAGAGAAGAGTAATGAAAATATGATAAATGGAATAATAACATATTTATTGCTTGTAAAAGTTTATATGTTCTTCAAATGCTATTCCTAATTATACTTTCTTGATTATACTGCTTATGCTTATTTGTAAATAATCTGTCATGCTTTAACTAATAATAATTAGAACTAAATAATAGTAAATAATATGTTTTATTTTTAACTCTATTAATATAAACAGTAAGTAATATTCCATTGTATATACTTCTTATAGCTTTCTCTTACATTTTTTTTATTTCTGCTTTACACTCTTTTATTTTCTACTCTCTTTTCTTTTCTTTATTCTTTCTCTTTATTTTTTTTCATATTAATATATAGAAATGCTTTTGATCATATAGACACAGTAAATAATAAGATTTGCATAAAAATTGAGTTGGGACAAAATATTGAGTTTTATTACTTATTAATAACTTTGGGCTTAATTTCACTTACATAGAGGCTGTAATAACCTGTAAAATACATCGCAAAGGTTTTGTCATGTTTAGATGCATTTACACTGCTAAATGAATGTTTGTCACTAGTTTTAACAAGTTTCCCACCAAAATGTTAAGGGAGACAATCTGGGATGTGGGCTACCTCATGAACAGTGTCCTCGAGTTGTTTCAAAAGCTTCAACTCTCAGAATTCTCACAGAGAAGCTGAAAGCAGTCAATTTGACCTTTGACCCACATATCACACTGACACATCGCAGATTCAGGAAGAACACTCTACCAGGAAGTAGAACTGATGCAAATGCGACTATGTGAAGGAAAATGAACTCTTTAACATCTAAATGTGAGTTATTTTATATAATTACTTAAATATCTATGTTATAATTCATAAAATATGTCAGTTATAATGATTTTAAATGATGCAGTTTCTTGTAGTAAGTAAATGTCTTATTTTATAAGGCATAGAAAATGAAACATTTATTCAAGTGTTTTTGAAAATCTACTTGACTGCAGCATACTAATCTGTGTTAAAAACTTATGTTCCAAACATATACATTACTATAACTCATTTAATTCATCTGATTGACAAGCATAAATAACTTTATAAATCTATTCTGGAAGAAATTGTCATGTGATATATTTTAAAGCAGTAGTATAGACATACAAAATACAGATGGCTTTTTTTACAATAATGCAAGTGTTTCTGAGAATTTGCATAACTATGCAGTATGATTTATAACAATTTCTATAAATATAATATTTTATTCTATTGACAATAATGAGTATGAGTAAAATGCTCATATACAAGCAATTCAAGTTTTTTTTGGAAGCTATTGACTGCATTTACATGACAGAAAATAGATGCATCTTAATATATGTAATGTCTGAACCATATTAGCCAAAGTTCTGATTTAAATGAATGTTAGAACTTATTTTTACATACTTTGAATAAATTAATATGTAATTTTTTTTCTTCTCTCTCTCTTTCTTTCACTCTCTCTCCCTCTTTCACATCTTTTATTTCTCTCTCTCCTCTTGGTTCCTAATATCAAGATTATTTGAATGCTATTTGAATACAAGTGTATTATATTACATAGATGTATATAGTAGTATGAATAGTTTAAAAAAAAAAAGTTTATTTTAGTTTATATGATGCTGTTTTATCAAATGTGTACTCTTGTCTTGCTAGATAATTGAATTGAAAGCTGTTAATTTAAGTTAAATATAGCCAGTATTAAATTGATAAGGTGGTAGCTGAGGTACTGCTGCTTAGGGTAGGGGGTTAACTTGAGTGGTAAATACTACTCTAAGTTGGAGTTTTTAACTCCAGGCTGGATGCAAGGTTTAATCCTTACATTATTTTCACTTGTTAATTGTTATATGTATATAGTTTTGACATCCACAATATATTTGGTACACTCATTCTCACTACAAACAAAATTGAATCCTATACAAAATCCCATAAGAGATTCAATAAATACAGCAATATTTAAAGGTACACCTAAAGGAGGAGATGTAACATTACTTATGTTGTTATTTGTTATTTTGATCATAAGATTCTTAAGTTTTAAAAATGCCAAATGACATCTTTAAAAGGAATTTCTTTAAACATTAATAGATTGAATAATCCGTGTAAAAGGGCAAGCCTAATAAGATACATTAATTTACATAAGGCCAACCTAGTCTTCCTGCAAGAAACCCATCTCTTGAAAAAAGATATTGATAAACTAGCCACAAACAAATATACAGTATTGGTTAGTTCAGAGCACACTCAGAAAAAAAGAGGAGTGGCTATTTTATGGAATAAAAGTATGCCCATTCCTAAAACCATTAAGTCTTATCAGGATGACAAAGGAATGTTTTGTATGGTTACAATACAAATTAATGGGAAGACTTACACTTTAATTAATGTATATTGGATACCTGGAATTGGTATTAATACAGTGAAACATCATCTTGATAAGATCATATCATTCTCTATAGGAGATATTATTTTAGCTGGTGACTTTAATTGTATACTACATGAAAGTGATACTACCACTATAGGAAAAAGAAGAATTACATCTAATGCAAAACATTTAAATGATTTTGCTAATTCTTATCATTTGAATGATATTAATAATCAGATAGATTCAAAATCATTACCATACACCTTTTTTCTAACAGATACAAAACTTATTCAAAAATAGATAGGGTCTTTATTTCTAACCAGATGGTAACAGATTTAATTAATTCCAAAATCATTTCATGTCCTATATCTGATCATAATTCAATTGTTTTGAATTCATGATAAAAATACTCATAATGTTCAGATCAAAAGGATACCAGCATACTTAACTCAACTAAAAGACTATAAAGAATATATACTTTCAGAAGTAAAACATTTTTTAGACATAAATAATACTCCTGATGTCTCCATTGTCTATGTTTGGGATGCCTTAAAATCATATCTATATGGACAAAGTATCAGATGGTATAATAATAAAAGGAAATCTTGGGATAAGGAATTGTTAGATATTCAAAGTAAATTAGACTCTTATAAACATAATAATAAAGAAAATATTATGGACAAGAAAGTTATTGAAGAAATAAACAAACTAAATGAGAAATACAAAGAAATTTTAACTCATAAAGTTAAAATAACTTTAGAGAAATACAAGTTTTTGTCTTATTCAATAAGCCCCAAATACTTACATAGACTAAAAATAAAACAAAAAGGTTGAATAAACAAAACCATATCAAAGAAATCTTTTCTCTAAGGAAAAAGAAGAATGTTTCTAGTATACCAGAAATACTAGATGAATTTAGAAATCACTTTCACAAAATTAACCATAATAACATTAACATGGAACCTAAAGATAAAATAAAGGAGTTTATAACCACAAACATGAATAAAAGCTTAATAAACAACAGATTAAACTATTGGACAAAAGTATTTCATATACAGAGGTTATTACACAAATAAATAAGCTTAAATCAAACAAAGCACCGGGTAATGATGGTATTATACCAGAGATATATAAAATCCTTTCTAAAAGTACATATTCATTAATACATAAGGTTTTTATTTTGGCCCAAACTGAGTTAATAACCCCCCCATCTTGGCAATATACATTTATTTCACCAATTTTAAAACCTAATAAAGATCCAACTAGATGTACTTCATATCGGCCCATCTCATTACTTAATGTTGATTATAAAATGTTTATGAGTATTTTTGCTGATAGATTGAAGACAATCATCCCCGGCATTAATGATATAGATCAGACAGGCTTCATTGTAAATAGAAATACTTTTGATAATATAAGAAGAACTTTAACATTAATTGATTTTGCAAATAGGAAAAAGAAAGATTTAACACTTATTAGTCTTGATATAAGTTCAGCATTTGATTCAGTAAGTTGGGACTATCTGTTTACCTTACTGAAGTGCACAAACTTCTCAGATGCATTTGTAAATCTAATTGAGCATTTATACAAAGGAACATTGGCTTATATTAAGGTAGGAACATATGTTTCACAAAAAATACCCATTTTAAAGGTACAAAACAAGGATGTCCACTTTCTCCACTATTATTCACTTTAGTAATGGAGCCTTGGGCTAATTTGATCAGAAACAGTACTGACATAGAGGGTTTTGAAATAGATGAAAATACAACATCCAAAATTCAACTTTTGCAGATGATGTTCTAATTACATCAGCAGGATCTAATTCTTCTATGCAGTCTCTATTTGATAAAATGATGAATTTTAAAAGTATTTCTGGTTTAATATTCAATGAAGAAAAACTAAAATACTACCTATATATACACGAAAAAATATTCTCATTAGTGATTTTACTAAATATGTACCCAATTCAGGTCAGATAACTTATTTAGGTATAATACTATCTAAAGATATTAAATCTATTATATATAATAATTATAATACCTGTTTTCTTAATATACAAAATCTTTTTAATACCTGGAATAATATGTTTTTACTATGGAGGAGAGACTTACAATTATTAAAATGATAATATTCCCCAAGATTTTATACTTAATACAATCAATAATACTTCCACCTACAAAAATAATTATCAAGAAACTGAATACACTAATGTTAAATTTCCTATGGGCACCTAATAGACCTAGGATTGCATTAAAGAAACATACTAATAGCTGGTCTCAAGGGGGTATTTCTTTTCCAGACTTTAATTTATATACTATCTCTTCTATTGTAAAATTTATTACTTTATTAATAGATCAGTCATATGTCGCAAAATGGAAAGATTATTGGGAGCTAATTAGTATGCACTTCATGAAAATCTCCTTAACACATAAAAATATGATTGTAAATAACTCCATGTTATGGTTACTAAAGGAATTTTGTACTTCACCTATTACACCTAAACATATGGTTTGTTACCCATTAAATATTATTATTAGCTATCGTGACTTTATATTCATGCACCCTAAGTATAGGGAATGGAATTTTATTATATTCCCTATAATGTATACTCAGGGTATGCTTTTGTCATCTACTTCTGAAGGAACTCATTTAGCTATAGATAATGATCTAAAGTACTGGTATCAGTTGATATCTGATAATAAAGTTAAAAATCTAGATCTCTTAAAACAAGAATTTGATCTAAGAGAAACTTGCTGGTTAGAGGTTCAGACCTTTAGACAACATCTCATTAATAAAATAGATCTAATGTCTATAACAGTTAAAGAATCTATTCCAACACTGATTGATTACTTGATATTAAATTTACAACATAAAGTTTCTGATAAAGGTAAACTTTCATACATACATAAAATTATCAGACAAGAAACTTTTTACAGTGTAGATACATACTGGACTTATTTCACTTCTATTAATGGGGACCCACCAAATCAACAAGATAAACAATATATATTGGAATCTGCCTATAGAACTACGTCTTCCATTGTCTGGAGACTTTATACATGGAAATTTTTACATAGATCTTTTTATACACCTTTGATGATGAATAAAATAAATAATAAAAATAATCTATGTAAGAGATGTAATGTAGAAATGAATGCTGACTGGGCTCATATGTTTTATGACTGTATAAAATTGAAAGAATACTGGAAGTCAATTAATGAATTTTTGCAGGCTCTTTTTACAGATAATTTCATTATTTCTAAATCTCTTATATTATTCAACACACCTGTACCTCAAAGTGTTAAAAAGGTTAAGCTTCCCTTGTTATGGTCTATTCTAGCAGTGGCTAGGAAAATAATAAACAGAAATTGGATTTCAGATACACCTCCTTCGTTCAATGAATTTAAAAATGTTATGAATATAGTGTGCCATATGGAAATAAACACAATTAGGTCAAGAACAATTAGAAAAACATCTTATTATATTGTATGGGATAATTTACAAAATTTGTTAAAAAAATCCTAATTTCAATAGCATGGTATTTTAGTTTAATTAATTGATCTGATTGTAGTGGATGTCTTTGTAAATACTTTAGTTGTTTTGTTGAATGTTATAATCATATCTATTTTTAATTACTTGTATAAAATTATGATATTTCTCTTGTATGTTAAAACAATAAACCTGTTTTGAAAAAAAAAAAGAACTGATGTAATTCGCGCATGTGATGACGTCAGCTCCGACAGCGCGAAAATTAAAAAAAATAAAAAACAAAAGCAAAGAAATCGGAAATTAAGGGGTGCCACTCGGGAATCGTGGCACCCCTTCATTTGGACCCCAAGACTCGGTAAAAACCGAGTAATTTGGCATGGTTGGGAGGTCTGAGCACAAGTTAGCATTGTTCAGCTTTCCTTTTACAGACTATCAGCATTGTGAGGTTGATTCTTCATAAATGATACATTATGATATATATGTTTACCTTCCATAACATCCCCCATTGTGCTTTCATTACAATACATTCTTATGTGGCTATGCTGTATGGCACACTTGTGTTTCTATGAGGGTTTCTCATCTGTACTACACTGACACCTCACATTTGGACCTGCTACACTACCCTGGTTAACAAATATATATATTATTTACTACCTACAGATAACAAAATATATTTTCGTGTTTTTTAACAAATAAAAATGAATGGACTGAATGGGGACTTGAACCGCAGATGTCTGTATACTGAGCAACAGCTTTAATCACTACACTATTTCATTTTATACTTTTTTTGGCCATATATTTGTATTTAGCTCATTGGGATGTGTAAGCTAGGCTGAGCATAGCTGCGCGACACGCTCTCCCACTCAGCTACACAAACTTTATTGTGAATAGAAAAAAAATACATACATGTTTTCTTTTTATTTACTGTAGGGGTCTGCACATTGCTTTCTGCACCATTATCTGTGTATTGCTCTTGCAAGCTTAGACAGTTGATAGAATACATAGGTTTTGCATTAGCTTAACATTTTGGTCCCATGGAGTCAGGGAGGTACACATTTTAGGAGGGACACACCAAAATATATGAGTCAACTATCTGTACACGTTTCAATAATAGTTGTGAGGTAAGCTCTACCATGGATGCTAACAGGTGCCCTCAGACACTTTCACTGCTTTTGTATTGCCATATGGCAACTCTGGAGTGGAGAGGGTGTGTATATTGTAACAGCACTGCTTTCAGACATGCCTCATGTGCTTGTACATAGACTCATGTCTGTATTAGAATACAGCAGCGCGCCTTCATGCACATGCAATGTGCACTGTTGTCCTGTACGGACATAAACCACTCTGTGTCAGAATAATGCTATTCAGGCACAGAGCTTTATGAATCCTGGGGTTTGTCTGCAAAACTTTAAGGACTTCATCTGGGATTCTATATTGAATTTGTGTAATTTTCTCCCTGTAATGTTATCAACACAAGGAGGGATGCTGTTTTTCTTCCTTCTGCACAGCATGTTCCATTACTCAGGAAAAATCTGTGCTACTGATTGCAGAAAAGCTATATGATGCCAAATGCTTGTAAACATTGTCAGCTGGCATTTCTTTAGAATGTGTGATGTGGTTGAGGCTACTAGAATATTCCTGAAAAGCTCTGTTCAGAATTTTTCAAATATTGTTTTTTTTTCTAGTTAACATTTCTGATTATTTTATCAACATTTTGGTGTTTGGTATATTGTTAAATGATTGCTTAGATCTTCTTTTTCTTTCTGCTGTTCCCATTAGGGGTTGCCACAGCAGATCATCTGTTTCCATTTCTTCCTGTCCTCTGCATCTTGCTCTGTCACACCAACCACCAGCATGTCCTCTCTCACCACATCCATAAACCTTATCTTAGGCCTTCCTCTTTTCCTCTTACCTGGCAGCTTCATCCTTAGCATCCTTTTCCCAATATACCCAGCATCCCTCCTCAGCTCATGTCCAAACCAATGCAATCTTACCTGTCTGGCTTTGTCTCCAAACTGTCCAACCTGGGCTGACCCTCTAATACACTTATTCCTAATCCTGTCTACCCTCATCACACCCAGTGCAAATCTTAACATCTTTAACTCTGCCACATCCAGCTCTGACTCCTGCCTTTTTGTCAATGCCACTGTCTCCAACCCATATAACATAGCTGGTCTCACTACCCTGTTGTTCACTCTTATATAATGCTTATGTATTACAGAAAATCCTATCATGTTTCAGAGAGCAGGTATATATGATATTGTAGCAGCTTGTAAAAGAGGCTGTAAGTAGTAGTATATTACCTGGTTAGGGTTAACTTGACAAGGTTAATTGCTTCACATTTTTAAGTCTGTATTTTTCATAATTCCTAAAAGTTTGAGTTCTAGCATATAGCATGTAATGTCATATACATTACATTGATTGTATCTTGTATGCAAAAGTTGTATTGTGCTGTTTTAATGTGGAATATTTAGCCCTCTTTGAAAATACAGAAGTCTTTTAGTATCTGCGGTGGTGGTGCTGCGGTAGCATTGTCGCCTCACAGCAAGACGTTGTCCAGTTCGATTCTCAGCTAGAGCGTCTACTGTGGAGACATGCGTGAATGGGCGTACCTTCGTTGAAGGTTGTGCATTAGGGCTGGCAACTCAGCACATAAAAATCAACTGCCAATCATTAGCGGACTGGAGTTCCGCTGCGGCGACCCCTAACTGGGAAAAGCCGAAGGACACAACAACAACATTGCGTATTACTTTCCCATGGCTAATATTCTTCAGTGTCTTCTTAAGCCATGTTTCATACCTCTTTAAGTGAGCATATCATTATTATAATTATTATTATTGTTATTATTATTTCTAGTAGTAATTTTTGTGAGAAGATTGGATTTTTTTCTTAAAAAAATTATATTTTTAAATTTGTCCCTTGACCCCAGGGCTCAGGGACTGCCCTTTTGTATCAGCAGCTGTGTATAGAAATGTTTCACTATGTTGATGCAGGAACCAAAATATTCAAAATTGTTGATTTCTTTGCTGGCATACAGCATATGTTAATTTTTATCACTCCTCATGAATTTTTACTTGCACCTTCTGTCAGTATAACAATGCTAAACATGCTTTTCTCATGCAAACTGTATATGCCATACTGAGCTGTGAAAATAAATATGAGAGTGAAAATAAAAGTAAAGTTCAGCCTTCAGCAAATGTAAACACTGCTTATATTCAGTATGTAACCTGAAAATCCTTTTAGTATTATGATAAAATAGAAAATGGTTTCATTCTGAAGTCATTAGTTTTCATAATATTGCATATAAAGTAGGGCCTTGCTTCACAGCATTATATTAAATTACTATGTGTTCCACAGAGTCCTTAAAAATAATTTAATAAAACAAGAGATTAAAAGTAAGACCAGCAGAAATTATAGGTTGACAGAGGCATGAAAGAAGTGCATATATTTGGGAGAGAAAGGAGGTGTCATATAACTTTTATGGGTCTGAGTCCACTTTCATGTTCACCATCCATTTCTTAGTTTTATCTTGTTTTCCTTAGTGACTTATAACTCGTACTATGGTGAGTATACATTCACTTTTTCTGTTGCACCACTCAATCTGTGTTTGCACTTTATTGACCCTTAGTCAGCTCCATCACACACACACACACACACACACACACACACACACACACACACACACACACACACACACACACACACACACACGCACACTTACTGTTTGTAGTACTGTGTAAAATGTCTGCTGTATAGAAATTCTAAAATCCTTGACACATACAATTCTTTTCATGCCTGCATTACTACAAATGACCATGGGAAAACTAGTGACAGTAAAAACCTATTGTTTTCTTCTTCTCATTTCTGATGGAAAGTTTCACAAGGTAAGCATAGATTTGATACCGGTTTACTATCACAAGTTCATTCGTCTTTTAGATGAACGAACTATGAGTGAAAACCACTTGGCAGAACCAGTAGGGCAATCACCACAATGTCGAAGCTGACATGAGTGAATGGCTGCTGTTGTCAGCTCTGACATTGCTGTGCAGATTGCACTATAGTGGGGATGGGGAAATGTACCCTTACCCTCACTGTAGTGCGATCTCGGAGTTTGTATATATAAGTATGGGGGTGTGGGGGTGCAGCCCCCCACATGGGGGTGCAGGGGGGCTTGTCCCCCTGCAAAAACCTGTTGTAGTATGTTGTGTAAGTAGGAGGAGCATTTCAGTGTAGTCAACATTTTCAACATTCGACTGCACTGAAATGCTTGGTTCGACATTTACACTATTTGGTGTTCAGATTTCCGAACATTTGGTTTGGAAATCTGTACATTTGAATAATGTTATGTTGAACATGTGATAGTAAACCTTTGATATGAACATCTGAAAATTAATACATTGCACCAGCCCTTGACCATTTAATCGCTAACTCTCCAGACATTGTGTAGTAATAATGTTAGGTATTTGAGGACAATGTGACTCCATGTGCTGTGACTGAAACCACCACAAGTTTAGTTAAGTGTGGCCAAATAGCCCTCACTTCAGATGAGGTGTAAAGGATAGCATGAGTTGTACTTATCCAATCCATTCACTTAATGTGCAAGTAACACATCAGTAGCTTCTGTACTAGTATAATATCATATCAGAGTACTGATTTTTAGGCCGAATTTCATCATATTGTATTACATTTTTGCCTTTTCGTTTTTGGTCACGCAAAGACTCCATAGTGTAAGCCCTAAAAATGAGAAATATGAACTGTTATTCACAGCAAACAACAGTGAAGAGTGAATGACCATTGTAGGTTGGAACCATGATGCACTCCACTCCCTTGTCACTTATGTATTCTATCACTGAGAGTGCTTTTCCTTGGAGAAAATGGAATTCTCCAAGGTTACAACAGTTTTGGACTTTCTATGTATTTTCCCATAATTGCTCTTAAATTCTCCCAGTTCAGAGGAATACATATACCATCATCAGACTTACAAAGGAAGCCCCTTGTGTAGGCAGGAGGAGCATTTCAGTGTAGTCGACATTTTCGACATTTGACTGCACTGAAATGCTCGGTTCGACATTTACACTGTTTGGTGTTCAGATTTCCGAACATTTGGTTACATCAAGAAATGAAAGGTTAATATTGGCAGCCCAATGTACATGCTGGTTTACTAAGTCCATTCAACATATGGGAGAAACGGACATATGTAGGTTTTGTGGAACCGAATTGGAAACAGTCACATACCTTATTGCTGGCTGCGACTCTCTAATGGCAGAGGGACTGTATACTGAAAGGCATAATAATGTGGTGAGATTGTTACACTGGAGATTGTGCAAACATTATGGTATCGATGTAGCTGAAAAGCACTGGAAACATGAGCCACAGAGAATCATAGAAAATGATGAAATTTACATCACGTGGGATCACCCAATACCAACAGTCCAAAAGATAGATGTTAGAAAACTGGATATAGTGGTCCAAGAAAAGAAGACAAAAGTAGCATTGATCATTGAAATCGCCACACCTAGTGACTACAGTGTCTTGCGTACAGAGAGACACAAAGTCATACAATACCTCAATCTGCAGGCAGAAACAAGAGCCATATGGAAGAAAGATATCCAGGCAGTTCCAATAGTAGTAGGAGCAACTGGTCTTATAAAAAAGAATTTACAATCATATTTAGATATGTTACCAATTCATTTAACACCGTATGAATTGCAGAAGGAGTCATTACTGGGCACATTGTGGGTGCTGCTAAGAGCACTTTTGGCTAACATCAAAGAGTGAAACAATACTAATTTCATGAACTTTAATTGTATTTTGACTTAGGAATGGGGTCCATTCTTGTCATGGTATTAGAAACCCAAAAGACTTGGAGAAATTAAAATGACAGAAGCCCTTCTGTCACTGAGTGCTTTGACAAGTTCCTCACAATTAGTTTATTTGATGAATGCAGTTGCAGTTAGTACATCATAATCAGGTTCTGCACATAGCAGAGATAGTGCAGTTCCCCGAATGGACCTGTCATTCTGTATTGTTCATGATCACTACTGACTGAAAAGAATGGAAAGGCTATTTAACAGATGGTGCTGACTGGATCAGAAATCACTGCTGAATGGAAAATACTTATGTTTCATCACATTATTGAGTTGGCAGAGCATGTTTTATTAAATAATGAGATAATGGGTGGTCTTGCTCTCAAAGAAAAAAATGGTGGTCTTACAGACAAACATGATTTTGAAAGTATTTTCTTTTGGCTGTGGTTTGGTCTTAAGGCTTCAACTAACCATGCTTTATGGAAGTGTGTTAGATCCTTTGTTTACATATGGTTAATGACCTGGAGTAGTATCACTCCCATTCCAAAGGTAATTAATAAAATCAGTGTTAGTGAGGCACTGACACTGTAACTGTTCCATCACTGCTATAATTCATTCAACAAGCAGCCTTCTCTGCTCATTCAGTTGGGGAGGTGGTTAGAACTGCCAATATAATGATTAGGGCCACGTCTCCTGCTGTTGTAATTGGTGCTGCTGATGAGATGTTGCAATTGTGGGGGAAAAGGTCAACTACAAGGGTATCTACTAACCCTACTGTAGCACTATTGCCCAGTAGAATTCAAATGACCCATATAGAAAGGTATTAGATTCTCCTGCTTACTTCCCCCTGCTATAAAAACATGAAAAACAAAAATAAAGTAATTATCCCTTGCTTTCATGCTCAGTAATCCGGGGGGGGGGGTGTTTTAAAAAAAATCTCTCTCACACACAAACACAAACACACACATGCGCACTGCAAGATTTCATTTTACACACACACACACACACACACACACACACACACACACACACACACACACGCAAACACACTTACACATGTTCCCTAAGAAGGACAGGTGCATGCATAAGTACTCCAGATAAGCATCTAAAAACAACATGACTAAACAAATGACATTGCAAAGAAAAATCAGGTGATAAAATCAAAAAATGTAATTCTAGATACTTGCTAGACAGAAATTGCGTGTTATCATGTTATTCCTTCAGCTATCTGAGTCTGAGTCAAGCATTTATTTGTGGTTGAAAGTATTACTGTAAATCAATAGTTTTTTTCTTCTTTTTTGCATAAAAAGTAGTCAATTGCTTAAAAGTAATGATGCCTGAAAAGTAAAGTAAGTAATAGTGGCCATTTATTATATGTCGCTGTTCCCTATTGATGATAAGGACTGCTAGGAATTTAAGTTCCTCATATGAGGAATATGTGGCCAATTGTTATTTATTTGCTTTTCAAATAAATATTTGCTGGTTGCCTGTTCATGATAAGGACTAGTGCAAATTTGAATTCCTTCAACATGATAAAAAATATGAACTGCACTATGGATATTACCCCCTGTAGTCCTGTGTAGTAGAAAGCCCAGTTTATGTGAAATGACTAGGTCAAAGACATATGTCTGTATTCCCTGACAAAAATTTATGCTTTTAGACATTAATACATTAAGAAACTGTAAAAGGAAATGCATTCACAACCTTAGCCAGGTTTTTATTATTGATGTTCCAACTGTTGCAAAAAGAGAATTTGTCTTAAAGAATGCTGATGTCTAATGTAGGATAAAGTAGCTTTACCAGATGTGGGACTGGTTCTGTGTCATAAGATTTAATCTTACTGTAGACCTGAAGCTGTCTACCTTGAACAGCTCTGAGGGAGAAATTGATATCTACCAATGATGACTGAGAAGTGTAGAAATGGAAGACTGGCGGAAACATTAGAATACTTAAGATCACTCATTAGGTCAGTATTGTGTTACATTGCTTGGTAATTTTTGTTACATCTTTTAAGAATACATGCTATATAAGTAACGTGAGCTCCTAGGATTCCATAAGAGCATCATTTGTTTACATAACCATTGTTAATATCTTGCTATAATGTACCTCCACTTTATTAGACTCACATCTCAGCTACTGGCAAGTAGTTCTCATTTGTGTGCTAACAGCAGGTGTTTATTCACTCATTGCCTTGCCATGTGTGGTACTCTGCACATAACAGTGCTTAGGAGTTGGGTTTTCTAAGCACTGGCATTTGGTCATAGTGCCACCACATCACAGATGTATGTCAGTATGATTTGTGTACAGCAAGAGAGCTGACTAGCTGGCAAGTATTGCCACTGGCCTTATCCCTGGACTAAAGACAAACAGTAATTGTCAAATTACAATCTCATGGATTTTTGTGCAAAAAGCAGGGAGGCAATTAATCAGTTATCAGCATTATTGTATGTCATGTGTCTGAAACAAAACTCATTCGGTAGAAATGTCAATTAAAAAAGGAAGAGACATTATTACTTTTCTTTAAACATTTTTATTATATTGGATGGCAGAGGCAGACTAAAGCCTACATTATTTTCAGTAGGAACATAAGACAGTCTGTATGCTCTAACTTAAAACTCACTTTCCAGTTAGCCACCATTGACATGTTACTACTAAATATAATTCCATTCTCCTCACTTTCAGTTTGTAATTTCCTATTTTAAACAATGAAACTAGGCTTTGCTGCACAAACAGTGCTTTATAAGTCCTTTGTCTTGTTCCACACTGTGGAAATGTCTCCCTTCTTTTCTAAAGGTCATTCCTGTTAACCTATTTTTTGTTCACATTTCAAGACTCTAAAAAATGTAACTGTTGTCTCTCTGGTCATATAACTTAACACCTTCATTCCTTCATCTGTCTACATACCTTACATTGACTCTATTTTTGGTGTGATTATTTCACCACGTCATCTCTGATGCCATTCTGTATATAATGCATGCATATACTTTGTTTTTTTCAGTTACTCTGTACACAGTATAATTTAACTATTGTCTTTATACCCTCAAGCCAACTATGATTTTCACTTTGTAAGCAATATGTGTATATATTGCATTTTGTCATTCACTCTGTATATAATGCCATGTACCTATTGTGCAGCGGTAGCATTGTTGCCTCACAGCAAGAGGTTCTACCATTCGATTCTTGGCTGGAGTGCGGGGAGTGCCTTCTGTGTGGAGTCTGCATGTCCTCCCCGCAGTTGGGTGGGCATTCAAAAGACATGCGTAAATGGGCGTGCCTTCATTGAAGGTTGAACGTCGAGCTGGCACCTCGGCGTTCGTGAAAATCTACTGCCAATCATTAGCGGACCAGAGTTCCGCTGTGGCAACCCCTAACCGGGAAAAGCTGAAAAGACAAGACCTATTGTGATTTTCCCTGGGTTGTGACTGAAAGGACACTGATGATATCAGTGCTCTATCCCAGTTAACAAATTCAAAATAAATAAATAATTTCTTTATTTTTCTTGATTTTTTTTTTCTGTCCACCATAATTTTGTCAATAATATTGGTAAGATATTCTCTTTATTTTTTTCTGTGGACTTTTTAAGTTAGTTAATTAGTTAGTTAGTTAGTTAGTTAGTTAGTTAGTTAGTTAGTTACACTTAGTTAATCAGGTTAGTCCTATAAGCCAATGGTGTCTTTCAGGGGAAGGACCGCAACAGCGGATTCTGCATGGACGGCAGGTGCCAAGGCTCAAAATAGTAAGCAGCCAGCACCCAACTGGAAAGGAGTATTTAATATGTGGCTCCACAAAACATAAAAGAACAAACCAGTTTCGGCGCAATGGCTTTTTTCAATGTATACTTCCGCCTGTAGTCAACCACTTATTTATATACAAAGCCAAAAGCTTTAATTGATCATTTATCAAACAATTATAAATGCTCATTTAATCCAGATGGAAATAATCCACCCAGTTTCACAATCCATGATTTCTCTTTTTTATTTAAGATATTATGCAAACCTATTTTAAAGGATCTGTTGCCTGTAATTTTGTCAATAATAATAAATTTAAATGTCATGTAGATATTGTATAAATGGTTTGTAGTAGTTATAGTGTATTATGTGTGTGATGTTTATTGTATTTTTGTAATGTTTTTGGAAAATATATTTCAATAAAAATTTATTATGGAAAAAAAAATAAATTTAAATGTAGTTGTATTATGTGACATAGTATGTTTGTACAAAGCATTGGGAAGATGTTTAGTTCTAATGTTGCTGAGATGTTCTGAAAGATGAAATTTGATGGCTCTAGAAGTTTGGCCAACATAAAAAGGCATGTTTTAACTGCCACAAGTGTTGGAAGAGGTGAATACCATCCATTTCTTGGATTTTGGAGACTAATTTTTGACGTCGCTTCATGCCTTACAGCTATCAAGAATTACTTTTGTGTTTTTTACATCAGAGGAGGTGAATACCATCTGATATGCAGTCTGGCATTTACTACAGCTATATCACAACAGTGAATTGCTTGGGTTTGGCCTTTGGCACAGTCCAGTCTTCCTTGCTTTTTATGTAAATTGACTGTTACATCTATGTATTCATTTATTGTGACATTTATCGTGATAGATCTGTCTCGTTTTATACGGGCAGCAAGAATCCTTTTGGATAGAGATAAAACATTGTCTATTATTATTCGTTTCTGAGTTCCAGGTTTAAAGACATGCACAATAAGCATTGATTATAATGGATTATGTTTTGTTGAGCCAAAGTTTTTGGTGGCCAATACCAGGGACACATAAGTATTCGATTTTGTCATAACTGTTTGACTGAACATTAATCTTTTTATGACCTCGGTGGATCATTTATATCTAACTATACATGTTTAGGTTGACTACAGGCTGAAGTATGCATTGAAAAAGGCCATTGGCTGAAATCGGTTGGTTCTTTTATGTTTTGTGGAGCCACATATTAAATACTCCTTTTCAGTTGGGTGCTGGCTGCTTTGTGTCTTTTCAGGGGGGACCATGAGGTGGTATTAAAATTGACTAGGGAAAATTTGGCCAGGGAGCTAAGGAATTTCTACTCTTTTCAAGAAGGGCTGTAGAATCTTTTACATCCACCTGAATTACCACCATTTTGCAGATAAAAAAAATCAGACTATAAAGTCTGAGGACAAGAAATCATCCAGTATTCTATTTCATTTTTAAAGCATCACTGAAATCTTAATAGGAAATAATAATGTTAAAGGTGTTACAAAATATCATCTCAAAATAAATGCACATACTGAATTTCGATCTTAATTAACTTGGAAGTTTAATTCGATACATTTGGCAAAACTGGCTAGGGAAAATATTTCAAAAACCCACAACTTGAAGAATAGCTCTAGTTCTGTTTGAGGGAGTGGCTGAATGACTTTATAGGTTTGATTTTAATAGACACTAGGTCTTTACCTGAAGCACACGATTCCCAGTAAGCATTTGTAATGAGTATTAACTGAAATGACTAATGGCTCAGCCTGTGAAATGGGTTAATGAATAAATGTATATTAGGTATCAGACCTTGCATTCATTGAGTTATATCACTGAGAACTACATATTCTTCACTCTGATGATGAATAATTGTTCATAATTATGTGCCTTTTTGTCCACCATCTAGTCAAGATTATCAAAGACCACTTCCCTCCTATTTGTCATTCCACACCTTTCTTTAACTGATCGCATAGATTTTATCCTTTACTTTATTTGTCTGTTAGTGCTTTTTTTCTGTCTTCCTTTTGTTATTTTTTTCTGTTAATTTTTTCTACAGTATAATTTAGGGTAAAAGAAAAGAAAAACAGCAATCAGACCTACACTGAGTGTAAAAAACATATTCCCTGGGATTCATCAACAGAGCAGCTGCATAGCAGCCAAGGCAATGCTATTTACTTTCTTAGAATAATGACCTGCATTGCTAATCATGTATGCAAGTGGCCAAGGCAATTTGCATGCTAGGGAACCTCTCCTTGCAGCTGTATTACAGGTTCATAGCTAGATCATGGTAAGCCATGTTGCAGCTACATGAAAATATGATAAGTAAACAATGAGTTTGCAGACAAAACCACAGTTGTCAATTTAAGCACGTGAGCACTGCTATGCAATGATGATGTCAGAACAGCAGCAAATACAGACATAAATCTGTGAACAATGTAAATCCAAGGAACACTGAGGCTGGAGTTGACTCAATGGCAGAAGTCATGGAGAGGGTGAACATTAAGTGCAAAGTGAATTGCATGGGAAAACATTGCACGGAAAGTTATTACATAGATGTATAAAATGATAAGACCATTTTAAGAAAAGGCAGTATACATGGGAGATGTAGATGGAAAGTAATGCAATGCACCTGCCATCATCATACATAGCAACAACAGGGAGTTTTAGCCATGTACCTAGGCAATAACGTGAAGGTAATTAAAAAACAAACTATGATTGTTTTGAGGTGGGTTAGTAAAACAAGTCAGTCCACCTGTCAGTATATCCACATTGTAATGTAAAGATGAGACACTGCAGACATCAGAGTGCAAGAAGTCATACCCCTAAAATGTATCACATGTTTAGGTAGACTGCAGAAAAGAAAACAAATAACAGTAGCCCTCTAGTGAACCAAACTCAAAACTCCCATACTACAATGTATTAGGAAACCACCGTAGAATAGGGAGCCACTGAAGCAGTTATCTTGCCACTGCCCTACAACACATCACATATCCATGCATGACTACAAAGAAGAATCAAATAAGTTAGTATAGCCATTAAGAAACTCCCTGAATGACCATATCAACAGTAGCAGAAGAATCCAGAATACTTAAGTATGGGAGATGAAACAATCAACAACAGTCTCCACATAATGTACGTGTATAGTGTATAACAGCAGCATAAGTAGCGTGCAGGGTAATGTAACACATAAGAAAACCTAAAGAGAAACAGAATGGTAAATGAACCCCTTCTTATGTCGCTAGACCACTGTAGTGCCAGGGCATGCCACAGAAACCTCAACTGGAAAGGTGATTTCAAAATACATTTCACTGTAATGGAAGACATGATAGCAGTACAAACGAAATGCACACACCAGGGTCTGCTGAACCTTGGCCTTTCAAGTGCATGTTCACCAGAAAAGTGTTGCAGCAGGGAAAGCCATAGAAGCTATTACTAGAAAGGTATGGAAATACATTTCAGGGGGAAAAATACATCATAACAGGGCAAACAAAATGCACATAGTGTGTCCTGAACCCCTGACTTTTTTCAAGTTTATATTCAACAGAAGAGTGTACTAGAAGGGCATGCAACAAAAGCCTTGATTGGAAAGGTGATTTAAAAATAGTTTTCAGAGGAAAAACAGATATGTCAACAAGACAAACACAATGTACATGCCAATGTGCAACCTCCTGATTCTTCATGGTGATAATGTATGTACAAAGGTCATTAACAAGTGAAGCCACAAAAAAGCCATATGTAAGAGGTGTGAATGAATGCACACATTTCATTGAAATGTTAGAATTGTGTGGAAGATTGTAAAATATACAGTAGAAAATGACATAACCGATATCAGCAGTAGGGATTAAAATGCAGCAGCCACTGTACCCATCACTGCATGAGTGGACTGAGGAATGGAATCTTTAGGATGCATGCATCATGTGAACTGCATTGTATGCTTTCATAGCACATTATTAGCAAATGATGATAACATTTGTCAGCATTTTTCAAGGCTGACCATCATGGATTTGAACTCCTTCCTTTCTAACCCATATTCTACATATGACCACATTTGCACATGATACAGTAGAAGACATTACCATAAGTTTAAACTTAATGCACACATTTCCAGGAAATGTTAGCACACTGTAGAACTCCATATACTAAAAGGCTTGTTCAAAACATGTAAAATCATGAGCATGCAATCGTCCCCGTAAAGTATTGGCAATGAACACATCAAGTTATGACTATAAAGAAACTGCCAAATTTTGAAAATGCAGCTATGAAGGTCACTTTATGTCAGCAATGCCCAGTGTTATGCATTGGCAGCCAATTCAGTTGCTTGAAAGCAGCTGATGTTTTAGCATGTTCAAAGGATTTTTCTCCACTGATAGATGATTTATATAGGTGTGACAACCTGTTATGCCAATGTATATGCTGTGATTATGTCACTGGAAATTTAGTGACTTATGTCACTAATGCAATGCGATTGTGTAATACTGAAGTGTGAGTATTGAGGAGCAGCATACAATAAAAAGGAGATCAAATCTCACTCCCACTGTACTGACAGACACCAAACAATGGCAAGCCACAATGCACACTTACTATGTTACCTCTGTTACCCAATATGCATTGTACTTACTTAATAAAAGGTGTAGATTGATTGTCACACTGCTACGACATACACTTCATTATATTTCAACCCCTGCCTGCCTAGCTCATTCTCTTTTCAGCTGTGTGCTACCTAATGATGCCATAGAGCACATCATGCAACAATTTAAAGAAAGCACACATTTGAATGGAGCATTGCAACACTGTGGAACTTGAACAATGAACAATGTTAAACTGACATCAGTAACTGGTGGAACAGAGCCCTACACATACCTTATTAACAATGTCAGTATCATGTCATAAGTGCATTGAGCCATGGAAGCTATTATAGTCTTACAAATAAATGTGCACACATGCTAATATTAGTACTGCTTTCTGTCTCACATCTGGGATATGCTCACTTACGTGATGGTTAGCAAATCATTAATATGGCTGAACATTTTTTTCCTCAGAATTTGTCATAGGGCATGAACTGTCAGTGACTGTTTCCTAACTATACATAGCAAAGCTGCTCTCTGCTAACCATTGTGCAACAGACATACAAAAACTTTAAGAACTGGGAATGGATAAAAGGGACAACAGCACTTAGGGGATCACCCCATACCTCTTATCTAAACACAGAATAACTCACATCACATCAGTTTATTAAGTCAGTATATTATGCTTCACATTGCTTTCACACAGCTGCAATGTGCACCTCACTGAATTTTAAACCATCCCTGTCTAAGGCATTTTACTGACCTGTGTCTTAGCTACTGAGGTCACAGATTAATATAAGAATTTCTAGAAAATATACATTTGGAAGGAAATACCCAACAGTGTGTGTAAATGATACTGATCAGGGTTAAAAAAGACTACAGCTCTGAGGAGTTCATACCCGCCACATGTGCGCATCACATAGACTCACATCACATGTGTTCACTAAGTCAGTATTACGTGTTATACATTGCATTCACACAGTCTATCTCACTGGATTTGAAACCATTCATGTCTAAGGAATATTCTGTTGACCTGTGTACTAGCTATTGATGGCACTAGTGCGTGTGAATGATACTAATCAGGGTCAGAAGGGACTACAGCTTTGAGAGGATTCAAAACCCTCCACCTTTCAAATTGTCACCTACATGTAGAATAGCTCACATCACTTCTGTTCACTAAGTCAGTATTGTATATTATGCATTCCATTCACACAGCTATGACGTGCACCTGACTGGATTCAAAACTATTCTTTTGACCCTTCTACTACTTATTGACACCACAGAAAAGTCACATAAAAGTTGTCAGAAAACACATTTAGTTGGAGATTCACAAGTGTAGAAAACTGCTAAATGAGCAATGTTAAACAGATGCCAATAATCAGTGGATCACAATCCTCAAAATACATTACTGACAAGTTAAACACCATATTAGGTGAACATTCATCCATAGAACCTGTTACATATACACTAGTAATATCAACTAATGTTTATATCATTGTTGGTTTTTGCCATGTCTTAAGGATAAATTACTTTCATGATGTTCAGCAAATCGTGGGTGCGACTGACAGATTTTCCCCAGTTTTTGCCATAAGATATGAACTGTCATTATTATTTCTTAGCTATGACTAAGTTGCTCTGTGGCAACCATTGTACAATCGTAAACATAGAAAGAGTAATTTGTATTTATGTCACAACTTTTTGCCCAAGTGTTAGATAAAATGAAATGTCATGTAGCTGCTTAATTAAAAACAATATGATGTCTTTATATTAGGATAATCTGAACATGTAATTGTTTTGCTGCTGTGCCATTTCAGTAAAAGCTGCATGCATTACAATTTTTTTTCTTTCTACTGCACTTGAGTCGCACGTGCTCAAAGACTACTGTCTTGAAGCCATTGATGGGATCTCCTTGTACTTTATACAGGCTGCAGCTTGTGCTCAAACTTGAATATGAGTTCAACGAAGCAGCTGCTACAAGTTAACCAAACACATTATTAGAGTTTGAGACAGGCAAATGCAGCAGCTATGGGGGGTGGGGGTGGGAGTGTAGATTATGGTAGTGATCAGGCGATTTAGCTTTAGGGATCAGGAGGGAGATTTTAGGGTTATGGAGCAGGAAGGGAGTTTTAGTGTTAGAGAGGTAGTGATCAGGCAATTTAGGTTTAGGGATCAGGAGGGAGATTTTAGGGATAAGGAGCAGGAAGGGAGTTTTAGTGTTAAGGAGTAAATGGGTAATTGAGGCTCAGGGAGTGGGGTTTGAGTTTTAAGTTTATAGAATGATCAGGGATTTTAAGTTTAGAATGGTGAAAGAATTTTGAGGTTAGAAAAAGAGTAATGTGGTTGAATTAGGTGGGAAATGGATGAACATTGTGCAATTTAAAAGGGTTGAGTGTTGGGAGGGCAAAATAGTTACGTAAGTTTGAACTAGTGGGGGTTAGAGCACTTGTTTTTTCAAGCAAGTGTGTTGTGAGCTAATAGCATGCAAACACTTAGTAAGCCTATTCTTCTTAAAGATTTCATCTTGTTGTTGGGAATGAAAAATGAACTTTAATATATTTCCTAGGGACAATGGAGTTTAATGTTCACATTGTTATTATTATTGTTGTAATTATTATTATTATTATTATTATGTTTGAAATAGTTCTAGTAAATGAGATGTCTCATTTATACAAATAATACCAGCAATTACACTAGAGTTCATCATGTATTTTATTAAATATAGTAGATATTATAGTAGATAATGCAGGAATATTTTTTAATGATAGAATTAATATATTCTGTAAGGAATAACACAACTTTACTGTAATTTCACTATAATGTGTAATTAGTATTAAAGCTTTACACTAATACAAAGTTCATTGTTATGTGACATCACCCACGTAGCTACTTTTTGTTGTCATTCATAAACTTACTAATGTAACATGTTCACATCTATATGTACTAGATTAAGATTTTATTTTTGATATGTTTCTCATAGAATCTAAGGAGGATGGATACTAAAAATAGCCATTTTATACATATGCCCAAACAGAGGTGTTAAACTTTCTGCAGCTTTATGCAAACATCGAGTCTTACTTCTTGTATACTGGTACAACCTCTGACTATAAGTTACTCAAGCCATATCTGTGTAAGTATCTCCACAGCTCTTTACAAGTGATCTTTACATCTGTAAATAAGCAATTTATATATATACGGGACTGAGAGGTTTAGCATTTCCTGATGTAACACAGATGGCACCACAGCAAGTGCCAATTTGTCGAGAACTATTTATGAAGATTAGTGTGAGTTTTAGGAAGCTGGGCATGTTCCCATACAAAACTAGCTCAGAAATGCAAGGATGGTTAATACCCAAATACCCACATGCACAAAACACATATAAACATCAAAGTGCGTATCCATGAGAAGTTAGATCTTGACATTATTCTCAGTTCTGTACATAACTCACCTGAACACAGAACACACTATTGTGGTAGTTAGTACTGTGACCTCACAGTGCTGTACTGCCTTCTGTGATGAATATGCATGTCCTTCCTATGTTTGTGTAGATTTTTAGTGTGTTTTTCACTCCTTTAATCTCATATGCCATTTACTATGCAACAAATAATGTATGCTATCAGCTATCTTATAGTACTATGTGGTAGCAGCATCAGATTGCACAACAAAATAAAATAAAATCTGTGATGTATTTTGCTGAAATGGTAAAAAGACACCAAGTTTTTCTTTGCTGATCAGGTCCTACTCACTGAATGCAGTGTATACCTATGCAATATATTACTGGTGATCACAAATCTTAATCACTGAGCAGGGATGTTTCATCATACCGCTATCAACTTGGAGATTGTGCAGGGATATATGGTCGGTCATTGACTGGGCTGTGATATTCATAAATATGGTTACATGGATCATGACAAATTAACCAATAAATAATTAATAAATAAATAAATACTGTCAAAATCATGTACTGAAACTAAATGCCAAGAAATGAATTGTTGTATCCTTTGGGGAGTCATCTATCCCAGGGAACTGCCACATTAACAATACACCCCTGAGAGATGACCCAGTTGTGTGGCATTTCAGAACTTATGTGGACAGTGACTTAATTTTTCACCAACATGGTCCGTTATTGTAAGAAAGTCCTTCTATATTGCACAGCGGGTCTATATCATATGTTCGAACTTTTAAAAGTCTGAATGCCTATGGTCGACACCATATGATCAAACTTTAAAAAGTTCAAATGTTTCAACAGAGATCTCTGTACAGTGTGGAATGGGGAGATTTCCCTTTTCTGCACTGTAGTGCGATCTCAGAGTTGGTATATTTAAAGAGTGGAGGGTGTGGGGGTGCAGGGTGACTTGCTCCCTGGCTTAAAATGTTCAGGTAGTTTTTTTTTGTAGTTTATTTTTTTATATTTTCAAAGTTTTATAAGTTCGATCATATGGTCTCGACCATATGACGTTCAAACTTTTCAAACTTTGATTATATAATATAGACCCTTGCAGAGCTTATAAACAAAGGGATTGTGTCTAGATGTCATAGTCCCCCTTTACTCTACCCTCATTAAGCTAGTGGCCAGTCATTGAATATAATGCCCCCTTTGGTATGGATGTGTCCAGACACATGCAACACCTGGAACACCCATAGAGATATCTTATTAAAAGGATACAAGGCCTAAGCAACATGTTTTACATGGACTGACTCAAAGCCCTGTCACTATAATCAGTATCCTACAGACAGCTAAGAGGTGACCGGTGTGTGGCAGCATCCTCCAACCCAGTACTGATGGATTTACTGCACATCAGCAAGTCAAATGGCATCAGGAATACTTGACCTAGGGATATAAACCTCTTCTGAAACTTTAACAGAACAGTTTGAAGAGATAGGAATATATTGTGGAGGACACAACTGCTCTAGCACAGAGTCCCCATCCACATTAAACAAAGTTATCCCTATCCATAATCAAGCACACCTTGGATGTATGGATTGTAAACAGAAAAATTACCCCAAAGATTTTTAATTGGTTAGATGTAAACTATATACCTAACTGGAAAATTCAACATCTACAATTACTAAATACCAATAAACTAAACTCTTCAATTTCAATAAATTCTAAATGATATACTCTGTTTTTGATATTTATATGTAAATATATCCAAATATCTATAACTTCTTCATCTAACTCAGCACTTAAACTCTATCTTAAAAATTGTTAAAAGAACTTTACTAACTCTAATTACAAGTTTTGGTTTGAATCTCTAATTCCCTTTTCAGTAAATAAAAATGTCATAAATATAGCACCTTCTTATACTTTAAACTCTTAGAATAATAAATACTTTTATTGTGGGTATCAATGTTTTGAAGGGTTTACATATAAATCTGCTGAACTATTTGCCTAGAATTTAATCTAGACAACAATTACTTAAATTATTTACAAATAGTTTTAACAACACTTCAAACTAAGTTTTTAATTTATTCAGAGTCAGCTTTAGTTGAAGTTCAGTAATGGGTGCTGATGCTATTTGAAATTACTTACAAACACTGAGAATTTAATAATTTTAGTTTTGAAAATATAGCAAATGTTAGCCAAGGATCATTTGAACTTAGATAAGGATAAATAATTTCCTATAACTTTTATTAAACAAAATAAAAATCAACTTTTTTCCTCTATTAAAAATATATCTTGGACTCTTTATTGGAGTATATTTACCTGAAAATATTACTTTAGATCATTTATAACTCCAGCTAGAGTTGCTAAAATGGCAAAAGATAACCTCTCTGGCTGTTGGAGATGGAAAAAAAATAATAAAGCAAATTGGTCACATATGTTACTTGATTTCCATATGATTTAGAATTCTGGGATAAAAATTCAAGATTTTTTAAAGCATTACAGAATGATACATTTATTTTAACAAAAGAAATGACTCTCTTTAAGTTCTAGGAATAGACAAACAAAAGAAAGACTTTTACTATTTAACTTGGACAATACTTTCCGTAGCCATAAAAACTATTACTAGAAACTGGAAATCTTCTTCAGAAATGAAATTTGAAGACTTTCTCGTTCTTTTAAAATAAGTTGCAATCAAAGAAATCAAAGTAAAACAAGGAAAAATGTATCCAAATAAACTAATGAATAATCCTTGGACAAAAAATTTGGCCTTTATTAACTCATCATTATGCATTATCCAGTGGCAGCTGGTGACTTCAAATCAAAGGGGGCTGCAGGAGACAGCTGAATGGGTGGGGCCAATGGGAAGGGGTTTGGCCAACTAGAAATGGGCAGCGCCGCACTTAAAACCACAAAAACTGGAACTTTAATTAAATACTCTGCACTGGGTGCCAAGCCATCATTATGAGAGTCCAATCAAGACAAAATGAAGTGGAGAAGAAAAAAATATGTCAATACATTGGCTACATAACAGCTTACTTAATATCTAGATGGAAACAAAAAGGTTGTGAGGCATGAAATAATAAATTACTTTTTAAATACATTACTGGAATGCCAGTCAAAATCAGATATAAAAAAAACAAACAGCACTCAACTGAAACTATTTCTCCTTGCACTGCAGTTCTAATTATAATTTATATTCAGCTTTATAAAGTATCAAGTAACATGCTGAAAGTAGCAATCTCTGTGATACCGATTACCCCCACTTGTAAAAATGTTTCTTATCCAAAAAAGACCTGCTTCCTGACAATAACTATCTACTTGTTTCATGGGGAAAACATGATCCAAGTAAAAAATGAACAGCAAACAACAAGCAAACTCAAGCTAAACTGCTTAAAGGATTACTGCACAAGTTATGGACCACACATGATAAATTGGCATTCTGTTTAGTTTATTGTAAAGCCTGCAAAGATGACTGCAAGTCTCCAACAAATGTAATGAGCTTCTGAAAAATACTGTAATCATGTCTTTTATTACAAATACTGTCATATGCATTTCAATATCTAAGACTTATACTTTATCTAGTTATGTCAATATTCTCTGCATGGCAACAACAAGAAGGCTTACAATGTTGATAATTCTTTAACAGTATGATTATTGAAGCTTACTTGCATCTTACAATATCTGACACGCTTATCTGATGGTCATTAAAGCATTGCTACTTAAACACAGAGCAACAGGCACTGCAACAACATGCATGTTCTGAATAATAAGAAGCATAAATCAACAGTATAAAAATATGACAGAAAACCAAAACATTCTGCAAAATCAAGGACAGAGAAAATGCCACTGTATTACTTGTGTCTACCTTGGATGGTGGGAAACTTTGCACACTTACACTGCATAACTGTTCCTTGCCTTGCTTGGGCACATCCAGAGTCATTACATGGGTGAGGGGGATACAACAAGTATGTTACAATTTGAAATGTCTCTGGCTGACAGTGATGGCCCTGACATATTTGCCATACCTCTTAACCTCAGAGCAAGAAATCTGGAAATAAGCCATAAATAGAAGTGGGACAAAGGCCCAAAAATAAGGACAATTTTTAAATATTGCTCTTATAAACCTAGAAAGATAATAGAATAGTAGGTATTGCATTAGTATGACTTTTTTGAAGGGTATGAAATCTAAAACTCAAATGTCTGTCATTATTTTCTAACTTCAGTCTTTAATGAAATGATTTGCCACTAATTTGCCAGAAAACCACAATTCTATAAAAAATGGACCAAAAATGTGATGCAAAAATATAAAATAGCCACACAATACTGCTGGGAACCTGTCAAAGAATGGACACTTTTTTAATATTAGTACTGTTAAGTTGAGCAGCTGACAAAATAAGAGACTCTACATGCATTTCTAAAATAAAAGTAATCTGTAACTCTGATCATTATGATTATTTATTAATTCTAAACCCTCCATGTTTCTTCCAAAATTGCCATTTTGCAGAGGGATTGTTAGGGGACAGTTGAGAGGTTTGGATATACCTAATTCTATAAAGCGATTTATTTGCACATACATCTCAACTTCTTAATGCAGGAAATCTGGACAAGGCCAAAAATATTGGGGAAACAAAGAAACAGTACTAAAAATTGCTCTTGCATAAACTTAGAGAGTTGATAGAATAACAGGTCTTGCTTTAGCATGCATTTTTTCTGAAGGGTATGAAATCTGAAACTCAATGTATGTCATTATTAAGTGACTTCATTCCTAAATGATTTGTCAGAAAAAACACAAATTTTATGAGGAACAAATGAAAAATAAGAAGCAAAACTCTATTCATTCTGCAAAAATCTGGGCAATTGAGAGGTATAGTTCAGTTGGGAGAATTGTGGGGCATACATCCTATATTACTTAACTCCCTAGGTGTGGACAATAAGTACCGCCCCCCAAAAAATGAAGATCTAAGAGAAGCGATTGCTTCAATCTGGCTTCATCACTCGGTGAAAATATTCAGTAACAAAAAAGTTTGTGCTTGTAGACAGTTGATTTAACTGGTTCCTAATCGAACACATCCAACCAAGAACTGGGAGGGGGCATACCTGAGCTGATCAGATAATCAATATACTTCTTCCTGATGTATTAAATTATATTCCTTCTATAATGCAGTACAGTTGTTAGACGGCATTTTAAATTTATTGTTTTGAACATTTTTCCAGTAAACAATGAAACAAAATGCATGCACCAATAATGAAAAAAAAACTTCCCAATTAAGAACATTTCCATCATAAAAGTCTACGCAGACTTCTACAATCCACCAGTATCAGTAAATATGCACAATCTCTGCAGAAGTAAAAGTCATCTAAATAATTCCACATTAAAGAGCTCTGTAACTAATGAAAAGGTTGCTGCTAGTAAACAATTGCATATTTCATTGTTTCATCTACAAATAAAGTGCCTGTTGTCCTTGAGGAATAAATTGCCTATGTTACATTAAAAAAAATGATAAGCTAGTAATATTGCAATAGGGAATGGATGGCAAACTGATAACAGGTTCATAGTTACTAGTTATCTCTGCCAAAGAGGACATTCTCAGGACTGCGACATCTGCCCCTTTTAAAAGTACAACACAGTACAGTATCAGCAATACATCTAAATATTGTGGGAGTAGAACACACAACCTTCTGCATCAAAAGCAAGTATTCAACCTGTTATGCTATTAACAATACAAGCAGACTCAGCATAAGCAGCACTAAACTTCTCTTCCCCTGAAGCTCTCAGCTCCTTGTAAAATCCATTCAACATTCAACTGTATCTCTCAACTACAGCATAAGAAATCTGTAAAAAGCCAAAATTTATTGGCGGGACAAAAGCCCAAAAACAAGGGGCACATTTTAAACGTTGCTTGTATAATATTGGAAAGTTGTTAGAATAAAATGTTGTCTTACCACCATGCAATTCACTGCCAAGTCTTGGACCCAGGACCCTGTGTACTACAGTCAGAGCAACATACCACTATGTCAAATCACCTGTTTCTTGAAAGACAGGAAGACTGAAACTGAAACGGCTATCATTTAGTGAGTTCATTTCTCACTATAGTTCTCAACCTCTTAACACAAAACACCTGGACAAAGCCAATAATAGGGGAATACAGCCTCAAAAAAATAGGGAACATTTTTTAATATTGATCTTATAAACTTAGAAAATTGCTAGAATAAAAGGTTTTGTGTTACCATGTATTTTCCGAAGAATATGAAGTCTGAAAGTCAAATATCTGTCATTATTTAATGAATCCAATCCTTCACTGATTACAAAAAAATCAGAAAATCACAGATTTTATGAGGAACAGAACAGAACAAAAATATAAGGCAAAAATCTGAACAGTTTTCACAAGTGGTGGTGGGTAGGAAATTCAGGCTCTTGCTACCTGGGTTTGAGCCTGAGTGACTCTAGCCACCAGGTATATTTAACTGGGGCATTTCACACACAAACACACACACACACACACACACACACACACACACACACACACACACACGCACACACACACACACCTGTATATTCCTTTGCAGCAGCTTCTGAACCCAGTTCCCTTGCAGCGAGAGCACCAAATACACCAGTATCTGTGTATTCCCTTTCCCTTGCAGCAAAGAGCACCAAATACAAATTCCCTTCCTGGGAGCCAGTCAGTTGCTATCCATCCGCATACGTAATTGCAGGTGTTGCAGTCTGATCTCCTTCCAGTCTATGTGGTTATAAACCACATAGACTTCTGGGCATCTGTACACTGATGCATTTTCTTCATAATCCGGACTGGTTAAACTGCATTCCGGATAGGAACTCGCCGAGCATGCATGCTCAGTTCCAGGACTTGCAGCTAATTATTTTACAATTCTGTTTTCTTTCATTTTACAGCTGGGGGGGCTGCAGTCCTGCAGTCCAATAGCACAAGCCACCACTGTCATTATCATCTACTTAATTATTTGGACTATTGTTATGATTGCTTTGTTTCAATTATTAACTTGTTGGTCTCCGGCTTCTGTATATATTGTAAATAGATACAATTTTATTTGTTCTATAAAATGATGATTCATCTTTTGCCTGTATTATATTATGTTCAAAGTTTATTTCTTTAGTAATATTATTTTTTTTTTTAAAGTATTAATAAAAATATTTCAGATGAAAAGAAAAGACAATTTACCCCAGAACTGCCTTCTGTTTTACTAATGTACAATGGCAGTGCGTAAATGTTTTATCCCATGAATGTATCTGCTAAAATTATATATGGTATGATCCCAGTAATTCTCATTAGGGATAATATATATAATTATTGACCATGGGATGGGTAAGGCCAATCTCTCACCAAATGGGATAGGTTAGTTTGAGCACAAAAAGGAAAATTGGCTAGGCTTAAAATGCTTAGGTATCCTGTGACTGCTGAATGTACTGTATACTGTTAACAAGTTCACATACAGCAATGCAAATAAATGTCAGTCTAAGGAAATATTTTTCTTGTTTTTGAAATATGTCCAAATATCATATTACTTATATAAATGCAAATGGTAAATTTTGTCTTGAAACAACATTTAAATTACTTCATGTAAAAAATGTTGACCTCATCTTGGTTATTGCTGAAAAGTTCTGATGACAAGCTCAGTTACCTGATTAACAGCTGAAAAATAAATAAAGTAGTAAAATGCAAAAAGCAGAAAGTAAATTTTATAAAGATGTTTTGTTTTGAAATTTGTATTATATAAATGAACTCAAAGTTCTAAAGATGGGACAAACTATTCATAAAAAAGTGCAACATAATATACTTGCATTGTGGGACCCTTTGGTTGATATAGCTTTAACAGTGGTATTATTAGTAGTACAACAGAATCATCTCAATGTCTGATCACATAGAAAGACAAAAAGAGGTTAATCCCAAGTACCAAGAATGTGCATTTCATGCAGTCAGACTGTATTTCCAGTGGCCCCTGACTTACCAGGGCAAATATACTATGCCGTCTATATGCTGTCCTGTAGTAGTACAATTATGCAATAGTTTTTAGCTGCAACATGCACATACGTGAATCCTATGTTTTCCTGGATGGTGGCAGTAAATGGAGTCTCAGAGCTTGTCTCTGAATTTTGTCACTTATTGTTCTCCACATGACTAATAAAGCCATGTAGCATTCTAAAAGAGTTTATCTATACCATACACAACAGTTTATATGACTTATTGAAGCTAAACACTACTATCATGTCAAATGAGATGTGCAAAAATAACTCCCCTTTTTCACCATATATGGCAATATGTGATTCTTAAAGGTATCTGTACCAGATGCCATGTATAAGAGGTACATGTAGCATAATCTTTACAATGGAGGATCTGATTGTTTTCTAAGTCTCATTGACAGGAGAATATTGCCACTGTATATGTGGCTAATTATAATTTTAGGTTCCATCCTAGTGTTTAGCTGAGGGATACAGAATGTGACTAACTATAATCTTTGTGTTTAGTTGAGGGGTACAGGATGTGGCTAACTATAGCATTAGGCTCCATCCTAGTGTTTAGCTGAGGAGAACAGAATGTGACTAATGATAATCCTTGTGTTTAGCTGAGGGGTACAGGGTATGACTACCTATAATTGTGTTTAGCTGAGGGGTATAGAATGTGACTAACTATAATGTTAGGTTACATCCTTGTGTTTAGCTGAGGGGTACAGAATGTGACTAACTATAATGTTAGGTTCCATCCTTGTGTTTAACTGAGGGGACAGGGTCCATAGAAGGCTCTGATGCTGCACCATTACAGAATGTGTATCCTCTGCACTCCATGCTGTTTCATTTCTTTTATACCTTATGTTTTCTTTGGCTATGTTATGCTGTACAGAACATCAACATTGCAGGGACATGGGATGCTATGAAACTGTCATAGCTGTGCTATGTCTGTAGTTGTAGCCTTGCAAATTTCAGGCCCAAATTCTTCTTGTTCTCCATGATTCACCCCTTTGTAAATCTCAAACATTATAAGGGAACAATATGCACATACCTAGGCTACACATGTACTCTCACAAGTCTGCATTAATGAATACAGCTATTCTGGGGAGTTATGCCCCCCAATTTGTAATTTATGTTGGAGTTTAGTATGCCCTCTTTACCTCTTGTCAACACTGCCTTTTCAAATACAATCTTTATGAATCCCTGTCCAAGAATCACTATGCTAATTCTGCATTTCCAGACTAGTTCACCTCAATTAAACTGGGCTGTATGACATAGAACTATGTAATCATCTGTTAATTGCCACATTAATCTCTCCTAACATTTTCTATCTCCCTAATTTATTTCCTATATCCATTCCCCATTTCTGCCACAATACAGACCATTTCCTACCATCCTTACACATTTAATATTTTCTGATAAAAATTGCTAATATCTTTCAAAAACATATTTTGGCTTTTGGTTCCACTTCTGACAATTTGAAAACATGTTATGTGATCTGCTGTACACGTGGCTCCAAAAGAGAAACTGTCAGAAAATTACATACAAAAGTGGTCAACATGCAACTTTGCAACGTAGGTAAACATTATCTGAGTAAAGAAAGGTCAGTGGAGTACTGTCAGATATTGCAATGTCATGCCCAGTGAAAAAGTTGGCCTACAGCATGCTGGTGGCCACAGTCAGCTATAAGCGGATGTCAGAGAAGGCTCTAAGGTCAATAGACTCTGGGCTGAAGACACTGAAGTTAATTGTAGTAAAAGCACAATGGATCAAGGAAATACTCATGGCTCTAGCACCTCAGGAAGAAGTGGAAATAAGTGGAGTCAAAGAAGAATGGCAGCAGTTTAAAACAGCAACATACAATAGTATAGATATGCGGCCAAGCCAGGCGTGTAAATAATGTACATTAGGAAAGTGTATTTCCTATATCCATTCCCCATTTCTGCCACAATACAGACCATTTCCTACCATCCTTACACATTTAATATTTTCTGATAAAAATTGCTAATATCTTTGGAATGCAGAAGTTCAGAAAGATCAGAAGGAATGCTGGTTGGTCAATAAAGAGGCTGAGAGCAGTCATAATTAAAAATAACAGCAAGACATCAGAGGCACTCTAGTAGCATCCGGAAAGTGATTCTGGCACAGAGGATTAAGGCTATGAGCTGTGCTGCTATTGTGGTAATGTGTTTGATTCTCACAGCATTCGCTTGCCTACTGTGTGATGTTGAACAAGTCACTTAACTAGAAAAAATATTTTGGGACAGTTAGGAGTTTGGGCTAAGCTCATTAATGGTCTCCTGGACTGCATGCCTCATAACTACCTATGAAGTCTGTCAGGTTGCAAGGCAAAGACAGAAAGAGAATAGATAGTCATCAGATGCTATTCATAAGGGGTCCAGAACCAATCTGTTTGTCGGTCCACATGACATCAAAGACAGATGGACAGAGTGCTTCCAGCAGCTTCTGAATGAAGGAAAAGCCCACAAACTCTGTACTGCTCTATATACAATCAATAATGAAAACTGAAGAAGAGTCCACTCTAGAAGAAGTTTGAATAGCACTAAGGAAACTGAAGTTAGGGAAAGCAGTAGGCTCAAATGAGGTCATTCTGAATATGTTCATAGTATCAGGTGAGTTTGGGAAGAAACAACTCCTGAGGGTACACATAGCAGTATGGAGAGAAACACATATTCACATGACTGGAGACTAAGCATTCCAGTGTAAGTCTAAACAACATAAGAGACATTCATAACTCTGATCAGTATAGACTGATTGAAAGGGTTGGAGATGGTGATTCATAAATTAATATGCAAAGTAGTAGAATGTAAGATGGTAAATGAGTAGTTCAGATTCAGATCAGGATGCACCCGAACTCATTCAATGTTTGCAGTGAGACAAATAGTAGGAAAAAGGCTAGAGATGAGGAAATAATCCAAATGGGTATTCCTAGACCTAGACAAAGTATATGACAAGGTCCAAAGACAGCTGACTTGGTCAGTCCTGTGATAGACTGAAGTCAAGGAAACATTGGTAGAATTAGTACAGGCTATGTCAAGGACCAGATGATACAAGTACAAGCAGTGTTCAGAGTAACAGGTTTCCTAGAGGGAGTGTGTATGCATCAGGGTTCATCTCTGAGTCCACTGCTGTTCATACTGGAGATGGACCACATTAGCAAACAGGTTGGAGAGGAGAGGTTAACAGAGCTGTGTTATGTAGACAATGTGGCACTAGAGGCAGACACTGAGCAGGACAGCAAATGGTAGGGCAATAGAATGCAAGACAGCTCTCAGGGCAGAAAATGAGGGAAAAATAAGTTGCTAAAACTGACAGAGAAGGAAATAGTGGGACACGTTAACAGCTTCAAGTATATCCTATGACTGAAGAGAAGGGAAGTCTGAATGAGAAGGTCAAAGCTAGAATTAGAGGCGCTGCATCCAACTAGCAGAAAATGTCAGCAGAAGGATGAGACAGGAGAATACCAAAGAAGCTGAAAAGTAAGGTGCATAAACCATTGGTTTAAGCACATGTGCAGGAAAGTAGAAGAAGAAAAAGATGAAGATTTGTGGAAGAGATTTGTGAAAGATAGAAAGAAGGCAAGAGGAAGCAAGCATATCCAGCTACAAGGTGGGTAAATTATATGAGAGAAGACTTCCAACAGTCAGGCATGAGTGTCAAACAAGGTAGAGGAATGACACTGAATCAAGTGAGGTGGAGACAGCCGACGCAACATGCTGATCCCATGTAGAAAATGGGAAGTGTGGGTTTGATGCTTATGATGGTGATGATGATAACAAAATAGTTACAACATGCAGTAGATTTTACATGACTACTGGATAAGGCATGTTATTCCCAGCCAGTGGAGGGACACTTGAAGTCAATGAGTAGAAAACGATTTTCCTTTATGGGGAGGGTTATAAGTTTATCAAGGAAGTGGTTATGATCTTGAGGTAACATGAAGATGTGAAATAAGATATTACAAAATTGTAGTTTGTGGTTTGTGTTGTTCATTGTATTTGGGTCTGAATGTCCACAAATTGTTTCTATAACCCTAGTTTTGACAGATTGGCTTATTAAAGTGGACAAACTACCTCCTTCCTTAGTGGACTGAACCGAGCTGCAACCTGGTATTGCAGAAATGCAGGACAGGTCTTTGAATCATATCTCCGTGATGGCAAATATTCCACTTCCCTCTAAGGTAAGGTAAGGTAAGGTAAGCTTCTAGGCAGTTTTAGTCTAAAAGAATTGATAAGTCCTACCTTCACATTATTCTTACCTGTGGAATTTAGCTTGTCATATCCTAAAAAATGCACTTGTTGGGCAAACAATCTACCACATGTAGCATCAGTCATTGACAGTATTAATGTCCCAGCACTCTCCATATGTGTATACCTTTCAATGGGTTATACAACCACAGGTTAACTCATTGCTTCCAGCAAGAATATAGTCATCAGGAAATAAGAGTTCCTTCCTTTGTATTCTGTAAGAGTACACTCATCTTTACAGGAAGCTTCCCTGTGTTCCTGAAACTAGTATACTTGTCACTGTTTTCAAAGTCTAATTTCTGAAGTACTAGTAAAGGCAGAAACATGAAAATAAAGCACACCTTTGATAATAACATCAGTATATAGCCTGCTTTCTTCTAAAGAGATATGTTTTACATTTTTTGTAACTGTAACTCACACCATTTATCAGATATAACAAGTCTAATTAAGTGTCTTTTCCATAGAAAAGTTCTCAAGAAGTAAGTGGTTTCTTGGATCAGAACATCTCAGTAAGCAAAGGTGTTAACTGGCCTCCTGCTGTTTGTGATTACATGAATTAAAGTAATCAATCATGGTAGAATTTTCTTATAAATCAACTCTAAATGAAAAAGAAAATGCTTGTGATTCTTTGTAAAAAATCAATATATAAGGGATCTAAAAGCATTAAGCAGGACTCTTGGATGAAAATAAAGGAGTACAAAGCCAGTTATGAACTAAAAGCTGCCAACAATACCCAGGATAACCACAATGACTTTTTCAGCTCTATTAGGATATTCAGAAGTAGTATCCAGCTCTAGTCCGAATGCATCTCCAGTGGTGTAGCCTTTTCTGACCAGGAAAACATAGCTTTTATCTTTGCTGACAAATTTAGATCCAACTTAGTTCACACCTGATCACCTGTCATAGTTTTATCCCAGATTGTCCTAGATTTTATCACCTTAAATCAAATCACATTAGCATTCTCAAAAATTAAAAAAAAAACACTAGTTCCACAGGTCCCAACAATATGACAGGTTGTCTGCTTGCAAGGATGAAGTATCATGTAGCCAACCTCTTTGAAATTCCTTTAGCCATAGTCATTCCCCAGGTTATATATTTAAATCTAGGAGAACTACTACAGCTGCACCTTTCCACAAAGGGACCCCCAACAGCTCTATTACATTACTTATCTGTAAAGCCATGAAATGCATTTTTGTTAAAATAATTGACAATGAGAAGGTGACCTCCAAATCATTGATCACCATTGAGCTGGATTTGTTAAAGCCAGGCAATGCCTACCAACCTAGTTATTTTCTTTAATAAGGTCATAGAAGCTTTAGATGAAGGCCAGACTATCCAAATTCCTGATTTTCCTAATGCCTTTCATTCCCTTCCACATATTAACATAACAGAAAAACTCTCTAGTCTCAGTATTAACTTTTGCATTGTCCTTTTGATATTAAATTGGATCGGGGTACTGCCAGGGCTTGCACTGTCAAAGGAGGTTATCTCTTCAAGTAGCAGAGTTGTTACTGGCAGTGTCCTACAGGGCATTGTCTTAGGTTTCCTCTTACTTAGCATTTGCTTCTCAAAAGTGAAATTGGGCATCCAATGTCTCTGGATAACAAATTCTGCAGATGATTGCAAATTAATTGCTGTTGTCAGTTCCCCATTGATGCCCATTTCTCCAGAAAGACCTGTATCAGATCAATAACTTTTCTATAGGCTTATGCAAAATGCCAAAAAATGCAGGATAACTAATTTGAGCAAGGTTCATTTCCCATCATCATATCAAGTTGCTGCATCTCTCCTCAAAACAGGCTCTCTTAGTAGTGACCTGTGACCGTACAAAGTCAATGATCTCTGTTCTGACTAGCATCTCTCAGCTGTAGTCAGGAAGACTTTCAGACTTGCATAGCATATATGGCAGGGAATCTCCTCTGGGTTAGAAGTTATGCTTCTCCCTCTATGCTGCTCCATTATTAGACCCATCTTCCAATACAGTATGTCTTTTATAATGTTTCTATCAAAGCACTTTGTATAAATTTGAAATGGCTAAAGATCCTTAACTAAAAAAAATCTGGTTCAAGCCACTTAAACTATTTTATACATGCTTTTGAGGCAATGATTTTTGTTTATCATTTTACTTTATGGAATTCCTTTCCCCTTTCTGACTTTCTCCACCTTCAAAGTACAAACAGTTAAAATATTTTAAAACCCTAATCCTCCATTGTAAGATCAACAATACAGACTGACGTTTCAAACATTTAGAATGGGGTCTCACTTCACATTCAGCAAAGTATGTTCTTGAGAACCAGCGAATCTATTCTGACAATTGTATGGGTAGCCCCAAATTCATTCCTGATATTACTGCAAATGATCTTCTGTCGAGAGGGAACTAGTCAAACCTAACCACTACAAGGTTGATGTAGTTAGGTTTCTCTACAGCTTTCCAGCAGTAAGCTTACTATAAACCTTCTAACTTATGTTAAAATATTCTTGGTAGAAGATGAAGGGAATTGGCTGGAGTGTGGAAGCCAAACAGACAGAAGAAGACATCATGTCATTATTCTACTTTGCATCACAAGATCCAAAAAATGCTACAACCTCTGTGGGAAGCATCAGAAAACCATCCTCTGTGAACATTGATTATCCAATATAATTTCTAGTCCAGGGCTCTGCATCTGTGATTCTAGCTTAAGTTATTGATGGCTAAACCTTTACTGACATGACATTGTGTCTCTTAGCCCATGCTGTATCTTACATCATTGATGCCACAAGGTTCAGACTTATGGCAATTACTTTTTCAGTAAGTGTCAGCTTATACATTGTGTTTGCACAACTGACTAACTGCTTAGAACTTGCCTATATGTTTCTTTTAGAATAATAGTATATGAATGACGTCTGGCAAGCCTTTTTTGCACATTTTTCTGTTTTAGATGAATGCATGTAAGCCGGTAACTTATTCAGGTAGGATGTAGTAACTGTTAAATGTCTCAGTGAGATCTCTATAAAGTCTACAGGATGTGGCTGGCAGATGCTTTTGGGATTACTAGCTGATCAGACCTTTGGGGTTTGCTATAATCATGATAAGGCCTTGTCACTATCCTGCTATTTTAAAGTGTGCCTTGGATATCATTAAAATACTGTACATTAGGTTACAGTCTGGTGGAAGGGCAGCTACGGTGGTGCTGTGGTTAGCACTGTTGCCTCACAGGAAGAGGTTCTCCGGTTCAATCCTTGGCTGGGGTGCCTTCTGTGTGGAGTCTGCATGTCCTCCCTGTGGTCGCGTGGGTTTCCTCTGGGTGCTCCGGTTTCCTCCTACATCCCAAAGACATGCTATAGGTGGATTGGACACTCTAAATTGGCCCTAGGTGTGAGTGTGTGCCTTCAGTGGAAGGTTGGGTGCTGGGCTGGCAACTCGACACTGTAAAAACTCCACTGCCAATCATGAGCGGACAGGTGATCCGCTGTGGCGACCCCTATCCAGGAAAAGCCGAAAGAAGAAGAAGGTTACAGTCTGGTGGAATGGATAACTGAATCATTGTTTGGGAATGTTGAGGTGCCATCCTTTGCATAACTGAGGGCAAGCTGCTCCCAATCATGTTAATGTCAGTCATAGTTCGCAATTGCTTGGGATACTAATATTATTACACCCCCCTCCCCCTCCATAATATTCACTGTTTTACTAAATATTTTAAACAGTTAAGCAGACAGTGCATTACATTATATTTATCCCAGATTATAAATGTCTATTGTGTCTGTTTGGGATCCTTCTTTGCAATAGCTTACATCAGTGGCAATCTATAGGCAGGCTGTGAATGTGGAAATGAATAATCACGCTGTAAGGAAATGGTAAAGCCCTGATAGCAGCAAAACTGTATCAGAAATCAGACCCATCAGTATTTAGTAAAGGCATTATAATGTTTAGTTTAATTGTTTTCATGTTTTGTGACTGTGAGTAATAGAAGCAGTCACATGAGGGCATCACTCTTCTGAATGGGAAGAATGGGGTTTAGATTCTAAAATATGATAAAGTATCCTCATAACCTTTCTACAGCTATAATGCATTGGTAAAGGGTGATAGCAAAGGCATAACTTTGACGCTCTGTCGTCTTCCGTTACACTCCAATTTTTTCACATTCTCGACCATTATGTTTTCGTTGGGATCAGCATAATTTATGCACCCAGCATGTACAAGATAGGATACATATTTGAGGCTGACTTCAGTTGACCTCTTCTATACAACATTTTCATTCAAGCAAGGGAGACCTTGATATTTCCTGTCATAATAACCTCTTATGTATTGTTACTAAACAGGATGCCTGGGCATAAAAGACAGAGGCATGTTATTTACTTTATTTTTTTTTTATTATTATTTATTTTTTACACAAGGAAACTAGCGATAAGCACATCAGGATATGCTAATTTTGGGAGCAAGTTACCTAACACCCTTGGAGTACCACAAGGCTCTATACTCGGGCCCTTGCTGTTCTCCATCTTCATTAACGACCTTTATACTGTCATCCCAAAAGTCAGCTGTATCCAATATGCTGATGACTCTACTCTGATTTGTTCAGCCACATCTCCAGTAGAGTTATGGTCAGCTACCCAGACCATCTTTAATACAATAGAAAACTGGCTTTCTGAACATCGTCTGATCCTAAATCCCAAAAAAACTAAAATGCTGTTATTTTCACCAACACGTAGGTCTACCGCTTTCACCTTTACCATAAAATCAAATGATGGCGCAATAATCTCCCCTGACCCATCTACAAAACTATTAGGTGTCATCATAGACAATAATCTAAAATTTGACCTACATGTTAACCAAACTGTCAAAACCATCAATAAAAAACTAGGGTCACTTTACAGAATAAAATCCTTCCTAACCCCTCCAGATAAAATTGCCATAGCTCGCTCTCACCTTATTTCAACCCTTCTGTATGCATCCCCTCTTCTCTCGAATTTAAACAAGACTGTCCTTAACAAACTCTCAATTTGCTACAACCACATTGCCAGGTTTGCCACTGGGCTGCCTTTTAGGACACATCATTGCATCAATCTAAATCAGCTTGGGTGGCTTGAACTACCCAGCCTAATCCAGTATAACCAACTGATTATGGCCTATAAAATCCTCTATAATCCGGACAATACTCCTGCACTTAAAAATATTATCACCCCCTATAACAATCCTAGACCGCTTCGATCCTCTAACAAACTACTAATTCAGACTAGCACATTTAATAACACAGCCGGTGATTCTCTCTTTGCAAACTCTGTAAGTAGATCCTGGAACTCTCTTCCAGCTGATATTACCTTACTTTCCACCTTAGGTCAATTTAAAACTAGACTCAAACAACATTTGCCACTTAACTGGCTATGTCAATGTATCAAGCCTGGCTAACTCTCTCTAGAATGTGTAAAAATATGTTAACCAGTTTACTGTGTAATTTAATTTAATCCTGACTTGTGCTCAGGATTAACTGTAACCTGTGGAACTTGTTTAACTTGCTTACTTATGTAATCTCTGTAAATAGTCTGTTTGTAATATGTAATGCTGGTATTATGTAATGCTGTATCTGCTTACCCTTGGAGCTTTTCTCCCCGGGCCTCCGCTGAAAATGGACATGCATCCAGTCGGACTATCCCAGTCAACAAATGTAAAATAAAAATAAAATAAAAATAAAAGTTATGACAATAATGTATGCTGCTCTTATGTTATCTCTGACTGAACTCTAGGAATAAGAAAATATTTATTTATTATTTTATTTATTTTACATTTGTTGACCGGGCTAGTCTAGCTGGATACATGTCCATTTTCAGTAGAGGCCCGGGGAGAAAAGCTCCATGTGCAAAACAATATAGATAAAAAACAATAACAACATATAAAATGACAAAGTAGAAAATAAGAGAAATATAATAATAATAAAAATAAAAGATACACATTTTTAAATAAGGTCATGTAAAAAGTCTAGAGAATAATATGATAAAAACATTTTAAGTAAGGTTTTGAAAAAAAAAAAGTCATCATAGAATATATACAATGTATAGTGTGGAAGGCAGTTACCAATGTTGATAATAAGGAAATATATGTGAAGACTTAAGAAGACTTGTGAAGACTAAAGTCCCAGGATTCAGAAAAAAGAAAATATAAATAAAAAGTTAGAAAGTGAATGGAAGTTGATGCAGGTGGTTAATGCTAGAGGATAAAGCAATTAGTCAGGGGTAATACAGGAACATAACCAGTGTTTTCTGAGATGAAGCTTGAGCTTCTTTTTGAAAAGTGTATGAGAGGAGAGACTTGTAAGTTCAGTAGGAAGTAGATTCCATAGTTTACCAACGGTGTTACAGAAGAGGGAGTCACCTGCTAGGTTATGAGCTCTACAGGTGTTAAACAGTAGTTTATTAGCTGAGCGTAAGTTTTTAGGATTATGGTAGGGGGTAAGTAGTCTTGAGAGAATAGGAGTATTTGTGGGTTGATACAGGCTTTTATGGGCAATAGTAAGCTGAGAAAGATGAAGATGTTGATGAAATTCTAACCAATCAAGTTGTAAAAGGTTTAGACAGTGATGAGTATGGTAAGGGGAGGAAGCAGCAAATCTAGCAATGTTATTATATGATACAGTGAGCTTGTTAATGTTGGTTTTAGAAAGGTTTGTGAATATGGGTGAGGCATAGAGTAGAGTAGAGATGAGATGAGTTCTGGCTATAGCAGTCCTGGCTGTTGTAGTGAGAAAAGGTTTGATTCTATAGAGGGATCCAAGTTTCTTGTTGACAGTTTTTATTGTGGTGTTAATATGTGTGTCAAAGTTGAGGTTGTTGTCAATAGTTATTCCTAGGAGCTTGGTAGTTGGGTCTGGAGAGATAACAGTACCATTGTTGGATGTAAGTGAAAATTGTATGGGGGTGGACTTATGTGTTGGGGAGAAGAGTAGCAGTTTAATTTTCTTGGGATTAAGGAGGAGGCAGCGTTTAGTAAACCATTGTTCCACAGTGTTAAATGCATTTTGGGTCAAGGTTTGCAGTTCAATTTGAGAGGTAGCTGAGCAGATAATGGTGGAGTCATCTGCATATTGAATGCAGGTAGAGTAAGGAATTGCTGAGTGAAGATCATTAGTGTAGATGGAAAATAGGAGTGGCCCTAATATGGAGCCTTGAGGGACACCAAGGGAGATAGGTAGGAGATTTGATAGATTATTGTGCCCGAGTACTGCTTGTTTCCTGTTATCAAGGTAAGATTTGAACCAGTTGATAGTTAATGGGTCTAAGGACAGAGATTGCATGATGTGTAAGAGCAGGTGGTTATGAACCATGTAGAAGGCTTTGGATAAATCAACAAATACTGCTGAGGAATGAAGGCCATTGTTGCGATTATTGTTAATACAATCTGTAAAAGATAGCAGGGCAGTGGTGGTACTATGGTAAGGTCTGAAGCCATGCTGACAGTTAGCCAGAAGTTTATTTTGGAGCAGATGGTTGAGTAGTTGTTTATGAATACACTTTTCCATAATTTTTGCAAGGGGAGATAGCAAGGCTATGGGACGAAAATTAGAGAAATCATTTGAGTTCCCACCTTTGAGTAGAGGAATGATATAGGAAAACTTCCAGATGGATGGGATATTTCCTTCACTAATGGTTCTATTGATAAGAATGGATATAGGGTAGGCTATAGATTTAGTACCTATTTGAAGATATTCTGCTGGGAGTTGGTCAGCTGAGGGGGTGGAAGGTTTAAGTTTATGTAGTAGAGAGCAAATAGTGGATGTGGGCACTGGATGGAATAGAAAGGAAGGTGGAGGATTTATAGATGAATTAGGAAGGTTTGCAATGTCTGGTGTAAGATGACTAGCAAGAGATTGGATGGCATTGGTAAAGAAGGAGTTAAAGGAGTTGGCAGTGTGAATGGGATTATCTGGGTTGGAGCCTAGGGGGTTGGGGGTGACCGACTGTCCTGGATGAAGATGTTTGTTAATGCTTTTCCAGAACATTTGTGGTATATTAACATGGGTTTGCTGTATTTGGAGGTAAAAGTTATTTTTATCTAGTACAATGGCTTTTTAGTGTCATTTCTTAGTTGTTTGAAAATTAAGTGATCTAATGGGTTTTTTGTAGAATGCCATTTAACCCAAGCTTTGTTTCTCAGATGGATTTTATGCCTTTAAGTGTTTGAGAGCCAGGGAGCTGGTTTAGCTTTACATCTAATAGAACATAATGGGGCATGGTGGTTCAGGATGGATAAGAATGTGTAATTAAAATATGATACTGTTTCATCAAGTGGAAGATATTTTAGAGGTGTCCAATTGCATTGTTTAAGTTCTGTAAGGAATAGATCATGGTTAAATTGTTTTTTGGAGCAAACAGTTCTGGCAGTATTGGGATGTGTAAGGTTGGTTTTAGATCTAATAAAATAGGTTAGGGAGTGGTCACTTAGATCATCTGGGAGGGTTCCTACTTTGTAGGAATGTAGAGGATTATTAGTAAGTATCCAGTCCAGGATAGTTTCTTTGTTGTTGGGCTTGTGAGTTCTGGTGGAGGAGTTGATAGTTTGAGTAAAGCCATATAGGTTGATATGGGTCGAGGGGTGTGAACTATTACAGGACTGCCAATCGATATTAAGGTCACCTAGAATTATAGTTTCCTGTGGGAGGTTGATAGTAAGCCAATTCAGGATATTTTCGAGGGTGTTAATATTGTTACCAGGTGGTAGGTATAGGCAGATGACATTAATGGCTTTATTAGGGTTGACCAGAAGTTTAATGATCAGAATTTCAGCTTTGTTGTCTAATGGTGGGTTGTGGTCAAAGGTACTAATTTGTAGTGTGATTTTATGGAGGACTGCAACCCCTCCTCCCTTTTTGGTAGTTTTGGTAATTGGTACTATATTGGTAATTTGGTAATATATTGGTAATCAGCATTTATTCGTAATAAAAAATAAAATCTATGAAGCATTCATATGTCTCCTCCTATCCAGTGAGATGTTGCTTTGCATGGACCCTAACCCAGTTACCAAGAATGCCTCCAGGATGTTGCTTAGTATGAGATGTGACACATGCAATGACGTGGAGTCTATTGGCTCATGCATGCATGTTATGTCCTGTTTGTACACATTACAGAGTTGTTACTGCTGCACATTGTTAGGCGTAGTTTTATGTCTGAGGTATATGTACTTATTTGTTTTATCCTGTGGTGGATCACACCTGTCATGTAGCTGGAAGCTACAGAAAGGAATCACCATTAGGATTAATATCTCTATTTTGGAGGAACATTCCTATTCTCAGGCTTGCTTTACTCCTGCTTACAGTGCACATCATTTTCTGAATCCCCCTCATCACACATGATTTTTGAATTTGGCTAGCACACAGAAGATCATACCACATCACCAACATAAGAGTGTCACCAATAATTTAAAGAAAGAGGACTCCCATCTTACATCTTTGTTTTTCATATGCAAAAATACATGACATTGTGTGCTAAAAGTTTGCAATACAGTTGACTAAAGATGTTCAGATTTTGCTTCTGAGTAGTATCCCACATTCCTACCAGATGCAGGAAGAGTTATTTGTGATTTAATATTCAAATGTTATGCTAATTAGACGTCCAGCTGTTCTGCTGAATATGCTTTCTTTTTAAGTGCCTTTGTACCTATTTTCACTGTTTGCAGGATGAAAGGTATGGACAATATGATCCTGTACATGGCACAGGGCACGAGGGAAAAGATGTTAGGATAATATTAAGGGAATAATGCCCCATTTAGTGCTTCCCACACACAGTCACTATTAACATTAACATGTTAAATGAACTCATCAAAAATGGTATTTTTTATATGTTGTTTAAGTGATTTCACTAGATATAACTTTAATTCAGGAAGCTCACTTGCTTCTGTCTGACCAAGTAGAACTGGCTATATGTAGTTACCTTTGGTTAGTGCCTTTATTGCATCATTTTGAAAAGTAACAGAAGTTGCAGTTCTTAGTAGTAAAAGGCTTAATAATGTGAAGAATAGAGATAATAGGCTTGCTTGCTGGAGTCCTTGACCAGAATAATGGTATAATGGTTAAGATATTTGCCATATAGGTGCAAGGTTCAGGGTTTGATTCTCACATGCATTAATTGACTAGGCTGAAAATGGCCTAAAAGGGCAGTTAGCCTAGTACTAATCTATGAAGGATGACAGCACATTTATGGCTGTTGACTCAGTTTATCTACACCTGAGGATGAGAGCAAAAGAAGGTTAAAAGGATTATTCACTATCAACTTTACCAGGTAAAAGGACATCTATGAGCCACAGTGGATATTAGATTTACATCCACCCATAAAGATACAAGTGCAGTAAAACATCGCAGAATCTCAGCTTGGTAATGCTGATGGGGATGGCCATGCAAAAATGAGGTCTAGCAGATCTGGTGAAATGTGAGGTGAAGATTGGCTCTTCCTGATGTTCTTAGTTTTTCTTTTTTTTCTGGGAAAGATGATGCAGAGTATCTATCTCTCACACACTGCAAGCAGTAAAGTTTAGTTTTTCATATCTTCCTTATACTGAGCCACTAGGAACATTAAAAAGGGATCATTGGATTCATATTTTTTTTCCTGTCTGGGACTTGGACAGGTTTGCAAGTTGAAGGAATGATAACTCATCTTTATTGTAATATCGTTGAATTTTTGCCACTACTCACTCTCACTGTCTCTAGTACTGTGAATTATCTCTTATGCTGCCCACACCAACAACAGTATTGTACATTTTATATAAAAATATTTGAAAATGAGAATATATTTATGAAGTATAATGCATATTTTAACTGAAGTGATTTTTTTTCCCCCAGTATATTTGCCTCACATTTTAAATATAGTCATCGCATATAATCTTCTCATGGACAGTTCTGGTAAAAGCATCCAAGTTCTATCTATAGGGTGATTTACTGTAGGAACTGGCAACTGTACAGCTACCCTTTGTACAGCAATGCTCAGTGATAGCTGGAAAATTTATGAGGAAAGTCCCCATAGATTATGCATATAAAAATTGGCCGAAAAAGTTGAACAATGGCAGTAACTGTAATTGATGAAATATCCATAGACTTCTACTGAAACCTAGAGCAACAACAAAGTGTGTTATAGTGTAAATCTGAATTCATGATTCATTATGAAGGACAAAGAAATACTTTTAATAGAGAGTGATAAGGATCCTGGTGGTTTATGTGGCAATTTTGTATGGGGGTGCATTTACACTGAAACGTTAGATCTAGGGTGAGGAAGATGAAAGCCTGTTCAATTTTTTTTGTAGATGCTGAGATCTTTTTTGTTTTGTGAATCTTTAATTAACGATGAGAAGAGATTGCCCTGAATTTCAAATATTTTATGAAAAAAGGTATGATTTACTTTGAAATGATTGTACTTACTTAATAATTTTATTATACACAATGATTTCCTAGCTTCACAGAAACCATACAGAACTAAAGCAAGAAGTACATTCAATGTATCCTGAAAAGTTGTCATAGGAGAATATGCATTAAGGCCGCAATTTTACCATAACCTTTTAACCTTCAGGCAAATACTTTATAGAGTACATCACAACTGTAATACCAAGGTGGCTGCATCCACAAACCTCTGCACGCATTCCGGTTTTTAGAACTTGAGCTTTGTTGCTCTTTGGCTGATGGACATGAGTGAACATGGCACATTCCCTTGTGTCAGCATTGTTAGAAATCCCAAAAACATAGCCAAAAAAAAAAAAAAAAAAACAGCAGTAACACTGAGACCCATGCCCTTTTTTTGGAAATGAAAATAACACCTTTATGACCACTAATCATCCCATAACTTTCTCTTGAAACATAACAATGGCATGGAAGATAGTGTGAGGTCCTGAACTGGCCAGGTTACATCCCATGACCTTTTTAGTCTTCACAGTTTTTTTCTTTTTCACCTTCTCTTGCTGTGTTCTCCTCCCTCCAAAGTAAATGATGCCAACTGCAATTAGTGTATTAATGTTCTGTTCTGAGCTGTACTATTTTTATACAGTTGAGAAACAAAAACTTTATTCATCTAGTTTCCATCATAAATGAAAATCAGTTGATGTTAGTTTCACTCCTGCTAATCACAGCACTCCACATCACACTTATGTTCATTTACATTTACCTTTCTAAGTCTTCCTTTTTCTACTTGCCCATCAATGTAATTTCCTGAAAGGGAAGCAGTAGTTTTAACATTTTGAATATGAACTGCAGAAAAAAGCAATGAACAGTTAAAGGTGATGCATATCAGGTTTCTCCCAATTGCTATAAGTTAGTTTTGTATAGTACACCTCCAAGGTTTTCATTGTCTTCATTGTTGGGATTCTTCACCCTGAATTTAATGTTAGATGACTTGATTCTATATTCAGCTACCTTACAGCTATACAAACTTAACTCAAAGACATATATTTGGCATTTTTTTCTGATATTCCTCTTTAAACATGGTTATCAAGAATCTATACTAAGATCAAAATATTAAAAACAAGTGGCAGAACTTTCAGCTAACATAAAATTTCTGGTTAAATCAAAAAACATGGATGCTTTTTTTATGTATTTACCCTAACTTAAGCCCGGTTATATGATTAACATATCTCAAGGATATATATATATATATATATATATATATATATATATATATGTATTAAAAAAAAAAAATATATATATATATATATATATATATATATATATATAATATTTTGTTTATTCACAGTTTGGTTTTGTCAAGGGGAGGTCATGCCTGTTAAATTTGGTCAACTTCTTTGAGACAGTCATCAAGGCCAAAGACGAGGGGAAGATGGTGTACACCGCCTACCTTGACCTGGCCAAAGCCTTCGATACTATAGATAAACTCTCTCAACTAGGCATCAATCCATATGTTACCAGATGGGTAGCAAACTGGCTCACTGATAGAACTTACCTAATCAAAATAGAGGAAGCCACCTCAAGTAGTAGACCTGTAACAAGCGGTGTACCACAATGCCCCTTTTGTCATATACCTCACAAAGCACAAGCAGCAGCTGGAGAGACCACAGAGGTTCCTCACCCAGAGAATCCAGGGCCTCAAACATCTACCCTATACAGATAGGCTAAAAGCCCTATCCCCATGCTCAGCCTCCTACAGACTCCTCAGAAGTGACCTCTGTCTGACATACAAAGCAATCTGATTCTCCACCCTGATGGGACTGCTGCATATCCGCAAGTCAAGCTCCACTTGAGTAACCCACATGCACAGCCTCAACCTTGTCTGTGACATCAATAAAAAATAGGTAAGTGCTTTCATGGACATCCTGCTTCCTCAGACCATTAATAAATAATAGAAATGTGAGACAAAAATCTTTAAAAAGCATTCTTGACCAATTCAATTAGAAAAAAATTAAGTATCTGACATGCTAAGACAAAAAAACAATAAAATCAGTGAAACAAGCCTCTTTGCTTCAATACCAGTTTTAAAGGAACATGATCATTCAAATCCAGCTAAGTTCAAGCCTAAAATCTATAATCCTTCACAGTTCATTATATTAATTTTTGTTCTGGATGTCTCCCTCTCTTATAGTGTCATTAATCAATTCTAGTACTAAAACATTAAAGGAATGCCTGCGTCCATTTTCCATCACATATTTAGCTACAGCACTACTCATCTTTTCTTTCTTAATATCATTGCAGACTCTCTCTCTCAGTGTGTGGTTGGTTTTACCTATGTAAAATCCTTCAAAAGGCCAAGTACACAGGGTTATGAGCTACATAATGACGATGAGGCATTAAATAGACACATTAGTCAGCTTAAAGATTTCACTAGAAGAGGTTATACTTTGTCTGAGATTAACAATACAATAGAAAAAGTATGTTTAACCAGACATGCTAGAGCTAAACCTTATTTATCAGATATAAGAAATTTGGATTTACAAACTGAGCCTATCACACAAAACAATACACCTAGAATTAGAATAGTACTTATTTTTTCTAGTGATGTGAACTTCGTCTGTGACATCGGTAGGAAAACATGGCCTGTTTTAATTGCAGATGCTGACCTTAAAAAGAGTCTAGGCCAAGTACCCAAGTTCACTTTTAAAAATAATAAACTGCTCAAGCAGCATCCTTGTTGCAGACAACAGCACCCTAAGAATAAGGTATTCTCAGACCATCTGGGAACTTTTCCTTGTTGGTCTTGCAGTGCGTCCAGGTTTATTTGGAATGTGTTATATGTTCAATATCCTATATTTGGGAAGAATGCTGAGTTTAATTTCTATGCAGATTGCAGAGCTAAAAATCTAGTCTAATTAGCACATTGCACAAAATGTGAAGGAGTTTACATAAGTAAAACCAACCGCACACTGAGAAAGAGGGTCTTAGAACACTGTAATGATATTAAGAAAGAAAAAGGTGAGTAGTGCTGTAGCTAAACATGTGATGGAAAAAGGACGCAAGCATTCCTTCGTTTTTAATACTAGAATTGAATAATGACACTATAAGAGAGGGAGACATCCAACACAAAACTGAATACAATGAACTGTGATGGATTTTAGCTTTTAAGGGTGAACGTAGTCCAGGTTTGAATGATCATGTCCCTTTAAAACCGGTATTGAATAAGAGAGGCTTGTTTCATTGATTTTTATTGTTTTTCTTTTGTCTTAGTATGTCATGTGCTTATTTTTTTTCAGATTTGATTGATTAAGAATGCTTTTTAAAGATGTCTGGCTCACATTTTTTATTATTTCATAATGGTCTGAGGAAGCAGGATACCAGAAAAAGCACTTACCTAATTTTTATTATAATAAATGTCTGTTTATTGCTTCGACCAAAGTGGGCATCCTATGTTTCTATTTGTCACTGTTTTGGACTGTGCCCCATAGGTTTACTATCAAAAGGATGAAAATCACATCCACGAATGGTGATTTCCGCAACAAATAATGTCGACTCATTAATATGAAGTTGGTTGTGTGATCGACGCAGCAATGTTGACAAATTCTGTCGACCTTAAGGTGGAAATCTCCCATTGAAATACATGCTGAAACTCCCTGCCTGTGTACATCTTTTTAAATGGATGTACAAATGAACATCGACATTCTGACAGTCACTCCTACCATGGTCGAGGAGGTGGCTGTCGAGCAAGTTACAATCGACCATTTGATGGTAAACCGTGTCCCATATCCACTATTCAGCCTTTTCTATATTTCATTTTACAGACTGCCTCTGTCCATAAGGGACATAGGCAGAACCCTGGAGTGAATTTATGGTTCCCCATCCCTTTATCCAAATTCTTTTTGAAGAGATTGAGGGATGTGATTGGTTTTATGAAGATGGGAAATTTATTCCATAAATGAGGTAGCCTTTGGGATAAGAATCTGTCTCTCCAGCAAGTTCTGTTAGAGTCACAAATAAGGTTCCGGTCCATGAAACGCCTAACCCTTGTATAATTTTGATTGCGAATATGTAACATTTTCATCAGGGGTGGATCAGGAATGCCTCGTGGGTCAGACATTAGTAACCACTCAATTAATTATATGAGATGGAGTACAGGGATAGGGTCTTTAGTCATTCTGCATAAGACATGTGTCTAACGCTTTATATTTTTTTAGTGAGAAAGCTCGGGGGCCTCTACATTTGGTATAAGTGCCTTGTTAGGTACATGCAGAATGAAGCATTATACTTGATTATGACCCTGACAAGGGCCGAGTACAATGGCACTATGACTTCCTTTGATCTTAATGCCAGGCTTTTACTTATAAGTTGAGCCACACAGTGGAATATCATCACTACTGTAGCTACCTGGAGGTTAAAGTTTAGGTTACTATCTATCTGTGTTCTCTCACCCCTCGGTTTAAGTTTAGGGGTGTACAATCAATATTATAATTTGAAGGGATATGATATCTGATTTACTGAAGGGTATGATCATGCATTTTTTTAGCATTTAATCTCAGACCATGGTTTTGGCACCAGTCATTTGTCATTTGTAGGCCTGTTTGTAGGATGTCAATGTTGTTTGGAGATTCAATGATTGCTCCAGGCTTACAGTCATCAGAGAACTTGGTAAGCCAGGGGCCCCCAAAATTGGTCTTCACTTCAGAGAAGTATATACAAACAGGAGGGGTCCCAACACTGAGCCCTGTGGGACACCTCTAGTAACAGGCTTCTTACTGGAATTGGATTCCCCTATCTCTTCAACATGTGACCTGTTAGTGAGCCAGTTGGCTATCCATCTGAGGATGTAGGGGTTTATCCCTAACTCAGTAAGTTTATCTATAATCCCCGAGTGAGGGCCTGTGGCAAAAGCTTTGGCCAAATCTAGATAAGAAGTGTGTACCATTATACCCTCATCCATGGCCCTGGTGACTTTCTCAACGAAGTCCACCTGATTGAGCAGGCAAGACCTCCCTTTGACCAAAGCTAAACTGTGTCTAGTCCAGTGTTTGGAGAGTTCTTATGTTGTTATTGACCATGATAATTTTCTCCATGGCCTGGAAGATAGGACTGGTCAAGCTTATGGGTCTGTAGTTCCCTGGGTCAGTTGATGGACCCCCCCCTTGAGCAGAGGGATGACTGTTGCAGTCCTCCATTCCTCTACAACAAAGCCCATCCAGTGGCTGTGGTTAAAGAGTGTTTGTAGTGGCCCTTATAAACTCTGTTTTAAGCTATGTAAGAAGCATCCTGGAATGCTGTTGGGATCCATGAAGGCTGTGTTTTTGGCTTTAAGTAGCATAATAAGGACCTGTTCCCTAATAATGACTGGTATGGGAATGGTCGCGGATATTTCTTTGGGTGTCATAGGAGGTGATGACAGGAGTTTGAACTGAAATTGTTGGCCAGCAGGTTTGCTATAGTTTCAGGCTGCGTGTAAGTGTTGCCATTCATGAGTAACTTGGCATATTACTGAGTATTTCCCCTGAGGTTACAAACATAATTAAAAAAAACTTATGGTTTTCTTTCACCTGGGAGGCTATCCTTGCCTCATAGTTTGCTTTGGCAGATTTGATTGGCTCTCTAATTTGTTAGTTTAGACTGATGAGTGCCTTACTTCACTGCTTTGTCTATTCTTTCTTGGCTTTGGATAGGATTTTTTTCCTTTTGTTGAATAGCTTATTTATGCCAGGCATCCACCAGGGTGGTTTATTTTTGCTAGTAATCACAGGCTTAACTTGGATATGTACGACCTCCTCTTTGCAGCTACGAATATGGTTGTACAGTGCTTTTGTGTACAGCTCAGAGTAGGCTTCAATGTCATCTGGATTTTGAGGGGCATAGAAATTTAATAAGCTGTCACTTAGTTTGAGGTAACTGGCCTTAGCAAAGTTCTTAACAGGTTTGGAGTTTGATGGGGGTTCTAGGTTAGTTTTAGTAGTAAAGGTGATAATTTTTTTATCAGATCTTACCAGGGAGGAGTTAATGCACAGGAGGGAGCAGCATCCCCTCATATTCTTGAGTACTAGGTCTAGGGTATTTTTACCTCTAGTTGGGGAGCAAACTAGTCGCTCCAGAGTGTTTGAGTTGACAACGTCCAAAAACCTCTGAGCAAGTGAATTATGGGTCCTATAAGTCTCCCAGTTTAAGTCACCATAAGTATAGTGTTAGGCTGAATGGTAAGAGATTTCAATAGCTTCATGTAGGAGGTATGGTATTCCAGACTCATATTAGGGGATTTTCAGCAAGCAAGGGTATGATAGCGGGACGCACCTATGGTTAGTTGGGCATGGAGCAGCTCAAGTGAGTCATGTTGCTGGACCAGTCTAGCAGTGCACATGTCCTTTATGAACACTGAGATGCCTCCTCCCTTTGTTTTATCCTGAGCTGAGGTGGAGGGAAATGTATGAAAGGCATTGTAGCCTTTTAGCTAGGTTTCTTTCCACTGTTCTGAACCATGTTTCCGTGACTGCACATATGTCTGCATTCTCCATGGTGAGGAGTGCTTCCAGTGAATGCAGTGTTTTTTATTTAAATTCCTAGCATTGAGCAGCAGTACCTTTAGGTAGTCATGAGTGATTTTTGTTATGTTGGAAGGTTTAACAGCTTAGCATGGCCTAAAAATAAGCAGTATGGGGATAGATAATGTTTTTGCAAGTATACAGAAGCCGAGTGGTGATAAGTGCAAACAATCTCTGGCAAAGCATCATGTTTTGTTGATCACGTCTCCCCAGGCTGACAGATATTGTATCCTTGTGTTGTGACATTAAAAACTAAGCCAATTGTCAGTCCTTACAATATGCAAAAGACTCAACCCTAATATACTCTGCTACCTTCTTCATCCAGTCTCAACACAAAGCACAATATAAGAAGCCTTCCTGAAGTTAGAGAGCGATAGTTTACTGGTTCACATCTCCTGTTAAATCCCAGAAAAGTGAAGATTATCCTATTTGGTGCATGAAATATGTTAATCTCTTCACAAAATAATACACCTATTGAACAGTTTACTCTAGTAGTAGGTGACACAATCAATCACAAACTTCAGTTTGATAATCACATTGACCATGTCACTTCTAAATCCCAGAAAATGTTAGGCATGTTATACAAATCCAAACCATATCTAAACTAAGAAGCACAACTACACACTGAAAAGACCTTGCCCTTTCCAAAGGTTATTTATGCATCTTCTATCCTTATCAGCATGCCAAAAACACAACTCCAAAAGCTAGACCTTACTTATAACAAACTTACCAGATATGTTACTAATACATCTTGCAAAACTAAACATTTTGTAACAACGTACAAGAAGATTTGGCTGGAAACAAAGCATGTCATAACTCTATCAAACAACAGTAATACACTATGCTATTCAAACCTAACAGGTACTCAACACTTGTTACCATTATAAGCTCATATACTCACCTCAAAGCCTAAGCTACAAGCACAAATCCTGTAACCAAATCTAACGACTGTGGTGGGGTCACCCCATATTCAGTACATGTAGTTAAGCTCTGGAATTCCATGCCTCTGACCCAAGAAATCAACCTAAACTTAACACGTTAATCTAAAGCTAAAATCGTCCCCAGGATTCATGAAGACCTGCCTGCATGACGTGCAGGAATAGTGCAGGTGCTGCTGCACGCAATATATCCACCAAGAGATTCAGTATCGAGCTCCCGGGACATGCACGAGCGCTCCTACACTATTCCTGCATGAACACCACTGCCTTATGCTAATTACCTCATTTGCTGGTGAAAAACATGCAAATGAGGTGAATTAGTGATTCAGCAAGCAGGCAGGTGTTTGTGCAGGAATAGTGTAACCTGCAGAAATGTATTCAGTTACTAGCTGAATACATTTCTGCAAATAAGAAAACAAAGGCATGACAGCCTCAAATAAAGCATGTATTCCCTTTATTACATGTCAGTGGCCAAATATATGGCTATTGGCATGAAAAATGGTTTAATTTTTTTAAAATAAAAGTTTTTCTTGGAAGATCTCGGATGTTTAAGTATAGGGCAGCAGCACGCAAATGGGATCATTTTTCAGCAACTTGTTGAGCAGTGCCGGCCTCGCCTCAGACCCAGAAACAACAGAGGGGAACACATCCCAGTGGATACCAAGGTATGTGTAGCCTTAAGAATACTAGCTACAAGCACTTTCCAAAAACCAACTGGGAATACCATGAGGGTCTCACAGGCATTTGCTTCCAGGATACTCCACCAGTTCCTGGATGCCATGTGACTGCATACCGCTGAGCACATTTACGTCCCCAGCACCCATGAGGAGAGGACCAGCAATATGCATCTCTTCCACCATGTAGCAGAATACCTGGAGGTACTGGGTGCCATAGGCTGCACACACATCTACATCAAAGCACCACCAGGGTAGGGTCTACCTACACTGCAAAGGGTTCCACTCCATCAACTGCCAAGTCATGTGTGATGTCCAGGGCATTATCTTGAATGTGTGTGCTGGCAGCCCTGGAAGCATTCATGACTCCCATATCTGGCATTTGCCACAGCTGTACCGGGCATTTGCCAGTGGGGACATCTCATATGGCCATCTGATGGGGGATGCTGGCTACGCACTGAAGCCGAGGATGATGACACCCATCAGAAATGCACACACATCCATACAAGAATGCCATAATGAGGCACATGCACAAACCAGGATCATCATATAGCATGTGTTTGGGATGCTCAAGTCATGGTTCCACTGCCTTGACATATCTGGTGGAGCATTGCAGTACTCTCCAGCCACATGTGCACACATGTTCATAGTATGTGCCATGCTACACAATATGATCCTGCAGAAACAGCTGCAGCAGGAACAAAATGGGGAAGGGCCATACAGCCCCCCCCCCACCATTGCCAAGGTCTCCACAGGCACAGAAGGAATCAGGGGAGGAACATCCTGAGCCTGCCCCTGTAAGCAGACGGAGGTGTGATGAGTATGCTCTGTCCTTGGCAAAGAGGCAATGCATAGCACATACACTGACACGGTAGGACCCAAGGGACTGATCTCTCTCTCTGACTCGCACACACAGTAAAATGGATGTCAAACAACTCACCACCTATACCCTACCATGTATAAGCAATGTACTGTGTGCATCCAACATAGTTAGACCTCAAGCACCATCCTCACAACAGCTTTAGGCACAAAGTAAGTCAGTCTCCTTAACAAAATTAATGAATGGAGTGGAATGTTCTGATAGCATATCTATCATATTGATTCAAGCATGCAAGGGAATGGGGTGGCCTAGTGAGATAGCAGCAGACAACTGACAGCTCTGTGGGACAGCAAGAAGTGTATTCCCAGTACTGGCTTACCCACACCATGCTGTACCACCCTAGTTGACAAATACCACTGTAGTATATGTGGTGAGCCAAATAATTGGGGGGGTCATAGTCACATGCATGGATGCCAAAGATGGGGTCCCATACCCAACCCCAGCTTCACCTAGCAGATTAGCTGTAGAAAACCATGCAGAAATGCCTGGAAATGGCCCGCACATGGTGATATCCATGAAATCCCCACCCACAGACTTTTACACAGTGATATCACAGGAGGTCTGGCAGTGACAGTATGGCTTTGAAAGGTAAGAAGTCTGAAACTACAAATGTCTATGCCAGAACAATCTGACCTGTGGTCGATATTGTTATGCCTGTAGTCTGAAAGATAGGGCACACCACTATGCTAAATGGGACCAAAATGTTAAGCAAATATCAGCACAGTCTCTTCAAATGTGTATTGTGTACAGATGTGTCACCCCCCCCCCCCCATAGTCCCATAGAAATGCAGTAACATGTCCCTAGCCATAAGCTGCATCCAGCTGTCAGCTAGAGTGATGGCTCAACACAAACAGAAAGCAATTATCAGTAACACTCACAGTCAACTTACTGGTGTCATCCCAGGGTTGTCCACTGCTGGCAGCCTGGGAACATATCAGAATGCACTGCCTTGCTACAGATGGCCTGCATCTGTCACACCTGTCCTACAGGCCTGTGGCAAATGCCCATGCCTCACCCACAGTGCCCTGTTAGGGAGTGCCATGGGGTCCATAACAGCAACATAATACAGTCTAAAAAGTTAAAGAAAGGCCATGCTGCTAACTGCTAGGAGAAAACCTGCCAGTGTCAGAGAGCCAGAAATCTGGCCAAAGCCATGAATAATATGGTGAAAAAGGTCCAAAGAGAAACACACCTTTGAAATACTGCTCTAATAATGTAATAAAGTTGAAGGAATGATTGTAGTAGCATGGAATGTCTGATGGGTATGAAGTCAGAAACTGCAATGACTTCAACCCTGAATGACTTGCAAAAACTTTTCCTTGAAAACCCACTCGATAGCATAACCAACAAGTTATGTGAGTCATGAATGTGGATATTCTGTGATACTCTGTACAATCAACAGGGAGGGCTAGGAGTCTAAACATGGAAATGCACTCATTGCAGGCAATCCTAACCCTGGAAGATGGTGACATGTATGCACCAACAGAACCTGGCCCACAGCCACAAGGAGTAACACACCCTTCCCTGATCACTCAATCTATGCAATATCCTGACCCCAGAATGTGGCAAGCCAAGCAGAATGAGGTGGGCCATACATATATATATATATCAGACAAACACACACCTCCAGGCTGGGCAAACAGTCTGACACACACAAGAACTCCAAGTGCAGTCAACATTTGAACAGACCCCTATGTAAAGCACTGGCAGCTATAGGCAAACATATCTGACCTAGGACACCCCCCCATATCTTATCCCCTACAAATCTATCTGGAGTCTGCCTGTCACCCTGATCCTGTCTGACTTATATTACCCAACTGTTGACTAGAAATCAGACCAGGCCAGAACAGAGATGCACAGATATTCCACCATTGTAATATATCACCAAGGTGCTGGACTGCTTCTGCAGCTCCAGCAATCAATTGCTTGTAGGCACAATTCTCAACAGGCTAGATTGTGCAAGAATACATAGCATTTGGTCCATAATTTTGGTGTGTGCTTCATCCACCCTGTATTCCTCTGGTAAATCACTGTGATGATCTGAGGCGGTATGTTATGAGGTACTGAAATAATACATGACAGTGTCAAACAGCATATATGTCAGATGTCTGCTAAAACAAGCCCTGTATCCCTAGCAAGGCTTACATTACTGAGCAAAATAGTCACAATCACCGTATGGCCCATAGTTCCCCCATTTTGATAGGCAGTCTCCAGATACCCAGCACCAACAGGTTGAGAGGTATGGCTGTAGCACAAAACAAACTGGACTGGAGTACAACAATTCCTGGAATGGAGTCCCATATGTACTATAGAAGGTCACACTGGGCATGCTCATACACTTAGAGAAATGTCAGTAGGCTCTAGGAATGAACAGGCCTTCCCCACCCAGTGCACTTCCAATTGCCCTACTTTAGCAGTCCTGAAGATGTCTGTCACCATAGAAGTACCTTTCATCAAGACTCAACCCTATAAGCTCTGTGGTGCGTATGATAACTGTGTAACACTATAGTACAAGTAACTGGTTAGGTAGGAGTTCTACTCTCAGTCATGATAAATGTCAAAGAAAGTGTGTGTGTGTGTGTGTGTGTGTGTGTTTACATGTTATAATGTTATAGCTTTTGGGTCCATTCAAACCCAGTACACTTCCCCTTTCCCTACTTTAGCAGTCCTGCAGATATAACTCACCTTAGAAGCCCCTTTCATCAGGATTTAGCACCATAATGTTTGTGGTGCATGTGCTAAGTGTGTAACACTGTAGTCCAAATGACTCATTAAATAGGAGTTCTAATCTCAGTCCTGGCAAATGTCAAACTGTGTGTGTGCATGTTTACAAGTTAAAGCTTTTGGGTCCATTCCAACCCAGTATACTTCACCTTTCCCACTTTAGCAGTCCTGCAGATATCACTCACCTTAAAAGTCCCTTTTGTCAAGCTTTAGCCCAATAAGCTCTGTGGCGTGTGCAATAACTGTGTAATGCTATAATACAAATATCTAGTTAGGTAGGGGTTCTACTCTCACATCTGGCAAGTATTTGCATGTCAAAGTGTGTCTGTTTGTAGTACAAAGTATTTTGATAACTTTAACACCCACTGCCCTACTTTATCAGACCTGCTGATGTAATTCCCCTTATAGGTTCATAAGTGTGTAGTAGGCTAATGGCCCAGGAGCCTTTATAAGCTTAGCCCATAGAAGGGCCCTGTCATTGTGGTTCCTGATGTTACTTTTCAGTGCCTGTATCAAGTTTAGCAGCTGCAGTGATCCTGGGGGTGAACTGTCTATTACCCATCTGCTCATCAATATTTCTCTGAAACAGGGTCAGCTAGGTGCTCTGCATGACATGTGTGGGACCTGTATTCCAGGGCATGTGCAGTCTCTTGGTGAGGGACCTGTCCCACCAGCATGTTGTGGCAATCGTGGTAATGAGGTTGAAGTCTCTGGAGTTGGTGGTGTGGAGGGATTGGGATGTCTTTATATGTAGCATGTCTAAAACCGCTGGGTTAGACATGGCTTTGTAAGTCAAGCACAGATAGCCTCCAACTAGGTGATATGACACAGAGAATAGCTGGAGTCTTCTGAGCCTGTCTGTGTATGATGTGTGTTTAATCCCTAGGAACCTCTTTGTGAGGTGCTTCTGTGGCCTCTCCAGCTGTTGCAGGTGTCTAGTGAGGTATATGGCAAATGGGCCAGATTACTTGATGGGTGGTCTAATGAGGGAACAGTAGACAGAGATCCTTACCTCTGTCTTCCTGGATGCAAAACCCTTGGTAATGCAATGTACCACATAGAAGGACTTCCTGACCACAATGCCAATGTGGTGGTTGAAAGATACGTTGCTGTCAACTTGTGTCCCCAGATCTGTTATAATGCCTACAGTGTTCATTGGGCTCCCATCGATGTGGTACTTACTGGGAACTGAGTGTTTTACCAAAGGGGATGATGATGCATTCTGTGGTGTTAAGCTACTGGCCATGGTTTTCACACCACGCATTGGTCTCTTACAAGGGCATGTGATGTTACTCACTATACATATACATGTACTCTGGAAACTCAACACACTATGAGCTCTGTGCCACCTGTGACAACTGCATAATACTGTACTACTACTAACTAGGTGGGTAGGGATTTCAAACCCAACAGTGGCAATTGTGATTGCGTGTGTGCGTGTGTGCATGTGTGCGTGTGTGCGTGTGTGTGTGTGTGTGTGTGTGTGTGTGTGTGTGTGTGTGTGTGTGTGTGAGAGAGCAGTATTCTCTGTGTATTGGGGCAACACTATACCCTCTGGGTGTGTGGGATTTACAAATCTGAGGTGTGTTCCACCCACTACACTTACCATTGTTCACTGTACAAGAGCTGCTGATGTCAGCCACCATACACTTACCTGTATACACCCCTCAGCCCTATAAGCTACATGGCATATGCAAAAACTGTTATACAGTCCTGTTAATTGTGTACAGCTGCACCCTGGATATGACACACTCAATGTGTTACCACGCTGCCATACTCCTTGAAGACAATGTCTGCAGGGCCACATCCGGTTGACACACAGACACCTAGAAGACAAACAGAATACATTATGGAGACCACATTCTGTCAGTATTAATGAAAACAATAATGCATCATGGCTGGACAGCTACACACTACATGCAACCATTAAACATGCTGGCTGACAACACTTTACACAGCATTACATTGCTAAACTGTACTAAATTTGCCCTGTGCATCAGACCCATATTAGCATGTCCCTGCATTGATGGTATGGATGACAGGGATGTGGCACAGGTATCATCATATGCACAGGGTGTGGTGTGGGTTTGCCAGAGGCCTAGGCTGGGCAGTACTACTCCCCGATGGTGACTGCTCTCTGCTGGATCCGCATCCCTTTTAGGACCGGCCAGGACCACATGCCCATGGCCTGCTGCACTGTGGCATGAACAGCGACCCTCCTGCAGTCATGCTGCTGGTACTGCCACTACTGGAGTGAGAATCTGCACAGATATGTGTGACTTCAGCTGTTTGTGCTGCTGTCCTGCATCCATGTGGCCGATGAACAACTCCCACTACATGCTCTATCACAGACATTCGACATTCAAGGATTGACATTCCATGGTCGGGGATTGCCATCATCTCACCCAACTGTCTATCCATTGGCTCAACATAATAATGGTGGGCATCAGCATGGTCATAAAGGTTGTCATGCATAGCAGGAAAAGTAGCATTCATGACCCTGAGATGTCTTGTGTTATATGGTCACTATGTGCCTGTGCCTCCATGATGGTCCAAAACATGCGTCTGGTGACACTTGCTTTGGCACTTGTGAGAGGGGCATGATGGGCAGCAGTCCCTCTTCGAGCACCCCTGCCCATCCACCTGTGTGGGACCTCGCCTGTTATCTGGCTATGGCTGGTGTCTACAGACACACTTGCCATAGTCACCACACTTGCCTGTCCCATGTCACCACCTGCCAACTGTCCATCATCTATGGCCACTAGTAATGGGGTATGTGCGGGCATTGTGATTGTATGTGGGGATGGGGTGGACAACAGTGGAATGCCAACCAATGGCACAGATTCAGTTCCTGACAACTCTGCCTGTGCCTCACTAATGGCTATCATCATTGTCAGAGTCTGCAGAGACACTGACATCAGTTCCCAAGCAGGAGGGACCCAGACCCCCATTGCCACCTGTGAGGGGAAGACAATAAATGTAAAGTAATACCTGTACATTATGGTTGGCTGCCATGCACACAGACACACATGCAGACATGCACACAGACACTTACAGACACTTACAGGTGAGGTGGCACAAAGCTACTATACAGATCTCATATTACCCAAAAGGTGACATGCATGACACACAGCCTTCATCATCATGCATTACAGCCATTCTGAATCCTTGTTACTAACAATATACATCTCTGGGATGCATGAGTACTGTTAGTAGGTGATGTCCATTCCCCTAGAACACACTGCACCCATGTACATATTATTGCTTTTCACCTGTATAGCACAGTGACAATTACTGTAGAGCATACCTTACAACTGTACAAATCATTAAAGAATGTGTAGATGTCTGGAACATATGTTTGCTCTGTTCCTCACAACCCCTATGTGTTTGTCTGACACATAACTGGGATCATATGAGGATTGATGTCACTAATTAATGACATACATTTGATTTTCAGACCTCATCACCAGCAGTAAATGTATATTCAAACAAATCCTGTTGCACCAGCAATCTTCTAATCTTAACGCGGATATGATAAGTGTACACACCCCTGTTAACATGGCAGGCTCTTGTATCATATAAAATGAGACCACAATACTGCATTCAAAAACATTACCCACCTTAAATGTGACATATGACCTGTGCAATGCAATTGAGAAACAAACAGATGTGTTAGCTGTGAAATATACTGAGTGAGATATGTACAATATAGTGGTTGCATAGGTGTGGACACCCTTAAACCAATGCTTTTTGGAAACACCTGTTAAGTGAACTACAGCAGTCAGTCTTCCTGTGAAGGGGAGTATCAGCATGGCACATCTTGACTTGGCATTATTTGGACAGTCTTCCCTGCAAAGGTCCCCCAACTCTGTCAGCTGGCAAGGACAGCTCATGTGCACAGACATTGGAGGTCACACTGGGGGTTTACTATTGGTGTTAAGTCTGCTCCTTGTCTGGCCCAATGCGTACCCTTGATTTTATTCAGGTGGAGCCGGACCTGCTCACAGGTTCTTGTGTGCAGGCCAACATCGTTTACCCTGTGGACTAGGTCATTCCACAGGGCAGTCCACTCCCACAGATGTTCCTGAGTACGGCCAAACATGACTTCATAATGGTTGGCAATGGTGTCAATTATTTCAGATGTTTCTGCTGCACTGTAGGGTGGATTTTGGGGGTGCTGCATACCGTCTGGAAGACATAAACAGTGAAACACATCATAGCACTTCATACAGTTGTCAACAGTATGGACAGAAATTGCACATCAACAGTGGATATTTGTTGCCAGCATTCACAACTGCACCATACTCTTGTAATCTATCAGTACACTATTAGCTTGCATTGGACACCTGACCCTGATGTGTCAAATTCCCCCCAGTGAGGGACAGTTAATTGCATAAACCTCTATTCCCCATTCATTTCTGTGTAGAGGGATGACAGTGGCCATCTTTCATGTGGATGGGGTGTGGATATTGCCAAGACTGTGTTTGACTGCAGTGTGTGATGGAACTGTGAGCACATGCCCGAGTTCACGTAGGATGCAGATAGGGAAGTTATCAGGCCCCATAGAGACTTGCTGTTGTTGCCTTTCAGTAGGCAGTATGTACCTGCTCACCACTGATGGGGGAGGGGTGTGGTTGATGTGCATGTCTTCCTATAGGGATGGGGGGACAGGGCGGTGATGTTCATACCTTACCTGTCTGATGCAGGATGCCTATAGCCATGGCACGTGTGTATGAAGTGTGATTTAAAACCAGTACAGGGTGAATTGTGTTGTTGCCTCTGAGACTGACAACATATGTGAAGACACCCTTGTGACTGGCCTTGGCAGTGTGGATATGCATGATTTGTACTCATAGTTAGCCTTACAGGGTGTCACCTGTGACCTTACATGCTTGTTCAGATAGAGGTGGACACCTATGTGGCCCTGTACAGCAATATAGCAACCTATTATGTGGTTTGTGTATTGCTGCTGTCCACCAAAGGGGATTACTCTACTTTGGTGGAGGTGGGTTTTACAGGTCAGGTATTGCTGAGTCCATACAGCTACAGTGGATATATAACTGTACACACCCCTGTTACAATGCCTGGTCTTTGTGCTATTACCACAACAACTCATTTCAAAACAATTCCCACCTTTAATGTGACCTATAGCCTGTACAATTCCATTGAAAACATAGCGGTCTGTTGTGGGAAGAAATATGCAAATTGAAGTCAGTACAATAAGCTGGTTGCATGAGTGTGCACACTGTTAAACAGATACTTTGTGAAAGCTCCTGTTGAGATAATGACAGCATTCAGTCATCTTAGGTCAGAGTTTATCATCATGACACATCTTTACTTGGCAATAGTTGCCCAGTCTTCCTTGCAACAGCGCTACAAATATGTCAATTTGTGAGGGCATCTGTTGTGACCAGCCCTATTCAGGGCAATCCACAGATTTTCTATTGGATGTAGGTCTGGCCATTGTCTCGCACATTCCCAAACTGTAATTTTCATCTGGTGAAGCCATTACTTTGTTGATTTGGATATATGCTTGGGGTCATTGTCATGTTAACAGATAAAATCTCTCTTCATCTTCAGCTTTCTACCAGATGACTGAAGGTTTGGGGACAAAAATGGTTGGTATTTGGAACTGTTCATAATTCCCCTCCATCTTTAGTAGAGGCCCAGTTCCAGCTTTTGAAAACAATCCCACAGCACGATACTGCCACCACCATGCTTCACTAGGGGGATGGTGTTCTTTTGGTGATGCAAAGTATTGTTTTGGGCCAAACATACTTCTTGGAATTGTGGGCCAAAGGTTCAACCTTGGTATCATCAGACCATGACACATTGTCCAACATGCTTTTTGGAGACTTGATGTACTGTTTGGCAATGTTTGTCCAGCCCTGGATGTTTTTCTCTGTAAGAAAAGGCTTCCATCTAGAAGCCTTACCCCATAGGGCAGACATATGGGGAATACAGAAGATTGTCACATGTGGTACACACCCAGTACTTGGCAGGCATTCCTGCAGCTCGTTCAGCATTGCTGTAGGTCCCCTGGCAGCCTCCATGGCCAGTTGTCATCTTGTCATGTTATCCATTTGGGATGGATGTCCAGGTGTTTGCAGTGCCACTGTTGTCCCATATCTTCTCCACTGTCTGATGACTGTCTGCACTGTATTCCATGGTATATCCAATGTTGTGGACACTTTTTCTTCTCTTCTCCTTACTGATACCTTTCCACAATGAGATCCCTTTGATGCTTTCTAAGCTCTCTGCCAAACATGTCATTTGTTGCAGCAGGCAACTGGGTAAATGTCAAATAAATCCTACTAGGATGGTTGAACATTATTTGGGGTTAATCAGAGTCTTGTTAATTGATGGCATGTGTGTAACCAAAAAGAGAATGCTGTGATTACTGCAAGAGGTGCATCAACCAAGTAGTGGTTTATGTGGGTGCACATGTATGCAACCAGTTTATAATACATTTTATGTGGTATATTTTCTCCCCTAACAAATTTGTTTGTTTGTCAATAGAATTGTATAGGTTATGGGTCACATTCAGGGTGGTAAACGTTTTGAAAAAAGATTTTCTGTGGCCTCATTTTTGCATGGTAGGCATGGTAACACAGTTGCACATTTCTCAGATTGCAACCTGATAATCATGCCTATTCTACTACCCATATCATTGTCATGGCAATGCAGCAACCAGTACATGTATACATTTTGTATGTTTGTTGTATGCACTGAAACTGATATTACACACAATTAGAACATGCCCAACTTATTTGCACACATAGATAAGTAAGTTGATTGCACAGTAGGCTTTGCTATCACAGTGCTAACCTGGAGGATGTCCCACATTCATATCTAGGCTGTTATGTTACGGTATCATCGTTAACAGACTTGACAATGGTTAGCCTAACATAACACAACTCTATGTGTAAGTGACTACAGATATCAGGCACACGTGCATATAAGACTGTACAGTTGAATGGTATGAACTCACTATATCACATGCATTTCAACACACACTTCTGCAACAGTACTTTACTATGCACATGCTCTATATAGGGCTCTTATATTTACAAGACAAAATGTGTATCATAGTTATATTTGCAGGTAACATATGGATATGTACAACATCCCAATAGCTGGCCTAGCAGTGGCACAGTCAGTGGTGTTTGACAGACACTACAGTAGTTGACAAAAGTCATCTGTCCTTTCCTGGGTTGAGTCAGGGGCCTGAGCTGTGATCTATGTCACTGCAGACAGAGCCACATGCTATGGCCATTGGTGCTGTTCAGTAGTACATCAGTACAGCAAGTCTTGTTGAGACATATTATTTTAAACTCCTATTTTCCATTATTATTATAGAACACCTACTGCATTCAATTACATGCTTACTTGTTTTACATACTTTTTTAAGTGGATTTGGTGAAATACTTTGTCTGTATACAGTCTTCTGATTTTAATTGTATCACTGTCTATGACAGAGGTGGTTTGAATAGATGGCAGCTTGACGTTTGTAGGTAATGCTCATGACCATGTGATGACCTGTACACCAATTGGTGTTCCCCAGTTGCTAATTGCATGCAGACCAGCTGTGTAGTTATTCCAATAGCCAATGTCATGGCAACACACTCCTATAACTGAGTACTCCATGTGGGTGTTGGCCCTTTCCCTTACCTGTGAGGAAGACATCCTGGAGGTGTGTGAGCTAATACCTCTTACAACAAGACTTGTGGAGACAAGCCAACTTAATGGTGGAGCAGGTTTAAGACTTAGAGGCAGAATGTGAGTATTGCCATTATATGGTTTGAATACTGTTAGTTTAACAGGGTTTGTCTGAACATGCTACTTCTGCATGGGTTTCAGTCTGACAAAGTTCTGTGTCTGCATAGCTCTCAACTGTATGGCTATCCACATAATGGCCAGAGGTTTGCCTGTTATCTTTGGTTTGTTCCCCAGACAGGTATTGTCCTTGACAAATCAGTAACATACTTTGGTGATTGCAATCAGTAAATGCTAACATCAATTTGTGTTTCTGCCTTCATATCCCTCAGAAAAGATATGTTACAACAAACCCTGTAGCACCAGCAACTTTCTCAGTGTATAACAGCAATATTCCAAGTATGGCCATGTTTTGGGGCCTATGTTCACCTTTTATGTCAGGCTTTGTCCAGCTGTCATGCAGTAAGAGGTTGATAGGTATGGTCTGTCATTATTTAGCACTATCATTCCTGCTGAGGGCAAAGGCTGAACAACATGTATAACTCTATACATTCAAGAGATCAGTGTATATACAATTGTCTTAGATGCCCTTGTAACATATTTTATGTGGGGGAGAGTAACACATGTTTTAAAACTAAGCTGTTAGAACATGTGAGAGAAGGCTTTGACCAAGACATCAGAGTATAATAAACTTGTGTGAATTACTGGCTGGATGTTTTTCTCTCTACTATCTTCAGTCATGTTAGCTTATTTGCTAAGAGGTTGTTGTATGTCTGGCCATTGTGTATGGCCTAGCATGTTTTTGTAGCAGCGTATTGTTTATGTATTATTTGTACTGGGTGGGCAGATGTCAGTGGCATGGGTCCCTTTTGTATCCAACTGTAAAATGCTGCCCCAGTTATGGGTGGTCTATCAGCAGCATGTGGACATGCATTTACTGAGTAACTTCATGTCTGACAGTGATATGTCTTTGACATACCTCTCCACTGGCATGCTGTCTGCAGACTGGCCACAAGTTTGCCTGTTATGTTTTGTCTCTTCCCCAGACAGTTGTTGTCCTTGAAAAATGAGTCAGGGACTCTGGGGAATGCAGTCAGTAAATATTAACATCCATTGGTATCACTGACCTCATATTCCTCATAAAGGATATGTTACAACAAACCCTGTTACATCAGCAACTGTCTCAATTTATGACAGCAATATGTCCAATCTACACCTGTGTTTGTGCCTCTGTTCCCAAATTATGTCAGGCTTTATCAAGATGTCATGCACTATGAGACTCAGAAGTATTTAGTATCATTATTTCTTGACATCTTTCCCGCTACCATACCAGTGATGTCGTAGACCCACAGACGTGTTACTGAGAACAGGACATAGATATGAGTCCTGAGCCTGTACATTCTGAAGTGAACTGTACATTTGAGAGGTCTGTGTATATCTGGTCATTGTTGACAGACTATCAGGATTGTGTAGACATGTCATGTATACATGTTATCTGGGCTGTGTATGGAGGGGGTAGATGTAAGTGTTATGGCTCCCTTTTTATCTGACTGTGCATGCTGCTCCAGTTTCTGCTGGTCTATTGGCTGTATGTGTTTGTAGGGGCAGACTGAGACACATCTTGTACCAAGGTCAGGAGTCAGACTACACTAAGAATTGTGCCAGTATATGTAGGAGAAGTGTGTGAGTGGCAAAAAATGATGTATTTGTTCACACAGTCCGTATACTCTACTGTTCACTTGACTTACTGGTATGTGACTGTGACTGTGATGAAATTGCTTGTGTGTATGCACTTTCACACTGGTGTCTGTTTTTCAGTACTGTTACATCCTTGCAGTGCCTGATATATTTGTAAAAACATGTGTAATTCCCCATAGTGGATTTGCTATTTCAATTGATTGTGGTATTTCTGTGAATATATGTTACAGCAGACGGGAGGGTGCTGCTGCAGCAACTGTGTCAGCTTATCTATGCCACTATTTCAGATATGTCCCCATTTTCATGGCTTCCACCCACCAATTTGTCAGCCTTGGTCCAGATTAATTGCAGAAAGGGGTTCTGAGCATACATCTCAACTGGCTGGATTGTTCCTGGATGTCCAGGTTTATTGCTCATATTTCTGATCTGTTTTACAGATTAGTCTCATTTCTCTGGTAAATCACTGTTATGATATGGGGATTTTTGTCAGTAAATGATGATATACATTTCATTTTCAGACTTCACAGCTGTCAGAATATGTATGCTGAATCAAACTGTGTTACTCTGGCAGCTTTCTACATTTATAAGGCAATATTTAAAAGAGGTCCCAAGTTTGGGCCAATTGTCCTCCCCACTCTGACAGCCTTTGGACAGATTTGTTGCACTAAGAGTTTGAGTTGTATAATTTTGAGATACAACTCCACTACATGTTCTGAGCACATATATGTATATATCTCTCTCTCTCTCTCTCTCTCTCTCTCTATATATATATATATATATATATATATAGGTTCATAGGTATATACAAAGCTAATGGGCCGGGTGCCTTTAGAAGACTAGCCCATGGGATTACCCTGCCATCGTACCACCCGACCTTAGCGCACAGTGCCTTTGTCGAGCAGAGTCACTGAAGTGATCCCCGGGGTGGATTTTCTATTTCCCATTCACTCATCAAGATTTCTCTTGAAGAAGGCCAGTGAGGTGCTCTGCTTGACATGTGTGGCAAGTGTATTCCATAGCATGGGCACTCTCTGGGTTATGAACCTGTACCTCCAGCATGTTGTGTTGATTGTGGTAATGAGGTTGAGGTCTGTAGAGTGTATGGTGTGGAGGGATTGGAATTTCTCTAGCTGTAGCATTTCTAACAGAGCTGGGTCAGACCTAGCTTTGTAAGTCAAACAGAGATCACCTCTAAGTAGGCAGTATGAAGCAGAGAAGAGCTGGAGTTTTTGGAGTCTGTCCATATAGAACAAGTGTTTTAGGCCTAGGATCCTGCTTGTGAGGTACTTTTGCAGCCTCTCCAGTCATTGGAGGTGTCTAGTGAGGTACATGCCAAATGGGGCATTATACTTGATGATTTGCTTAATTTAGGAATAGTAGAGGAAGACAATGACCACTTTCTTCCTAAATGCAAAAGCCTTAGTAATGAGATGTGTCACATAGAAGGGCTTTCTGACCACAGTGGCAATGTTTTGGTCAAGGGAGAGGTTGCTGTCAACCTGTGTTTCCAGATCTCTTATAATGTCTTTTATGTCCAGAGGACTACCATCAATATGATAAGTCATGGGAACTGGGTTTCTCTCAAAGGGGATGATGACACATTTGTTGTCAGTGAGCTTAAGGCCATGGTTCTGACACCAGTCAATGGACTTAGTGAGGCCTTTCTGAAGGATGTCAACATCACTTGAGGAGTTAATAAAAGCTCCCAACTTGCATTTGTCTGCAAACGTTGTCAGCCAGAATCCCATTGTGTTGCCCTGGACTTCAGAGATGTAGATACCAAACAGGAGAGGACCCAGGACCGAACCCTGTGGGACTCCACTCATGACTGGTGAGCAGTCTGACTTGGAGTCAGCTACTTTCACAGTGTGGGTTCTATCTGTGAGCTAGTTTGCAACCCGCCTAGTGATATAGGGTTTGATGCCTAGCTTAGTGAGTTTTTTCCATGATTCCTGAGTGGGGAATGGTATCAAAGGCCTTGGCCAGATCCAGGTAGACTGTATGAACCACCTTGCCTTCATCCACAGCTCTGGGGACTGACTCAGAAAAGTCAACCAGGTTAAGCAGGCATGACCTACCCTTCACAAAACCAAACTGTGTTGTATCCAGTGTCTGGAGATTTTCTATATCCTTGTTTATTAGGTCCATGATGATGCGTCTCATAGCTTTGCATAAAAGACTCATCAGGCTAAAGGGGAGATAGTTCTCAGGGTCTGTGATCACTATTTCTTTGTGGGGAGGGATGACTATAGCAATGTGCCATTCAGTAGGGACATGAGGCTGTGGTTGAACAGGACACACAGGTGAGGTGCCAGTTCACTCTGTAGTTCATGTAGAACACAGCCTGGGATATTATCAGGTCCCATAGCTGCTGTATTCTTGGCCTTGGTCAGTGCTGTTTTAAACTATGCAGCAGTAATACTGTGTGCCTGGCAATCTAATGGTATTGTGATTGGTCCTTCGGGGGAGAGAGAGAGGGGTAAAGTTGGCAATGAATCTGTCAGCCAGTATATTGTCAATATCTGTTGGCTCGGAATAGAAGGTACCATTGTGCAGTAGCTCCTAGCAAATCTGGGTATTGCCATGGAAATTCTTTACATAACTGTAAAAGGCCTTGTGGTTGTATTTGCTATCTGCTGCAATTCTGTTTTCATAGTTAGCTTTAGAGGATTTGATGAGGGATCTCACCTTTTTGCTGAGGCTGGTAAGCAAGGTTTTCCAGTCCTGGGACTTCAACTTATTCTGCATCGATTTCCTCCCTCTGTTGTAGAGTTTGTTTATGGCAGGGGAACCACCAGATTGGCTTCCTTTTTTTGGAGGGAGCGTCTTGGTTCTATTGGGTATGGCGGAATCCATGCATTTGTGGACATGTCCATACAGTGCAATGGTGTATGATTCGGCGGTCATGCAATTATTCTCCATTTGCATGGCTGCTGTGAAGTTAGCTAGCTCTGTTTGTAATAGCCCAAAGTTACCTTTAGAAAGGTTTGTCATGGTGGTTACCTTTGCAGGAGGGATGGGAGTGATATGGGTTTCCAAGTTGATTAGTTTGTGGTCAGATCTAACCAGGGAGGAGTTGATTATTGGAGTACAGCAACAGTCACCCATGTTAGTAATGACCACGTCAAGGATGTTGCAACCTGTAGTGGGGGTAAGAACAAGCTTGTCCAAGCCAATGGAATTACTGAATTCCAGGAAACATTGGGCAAGTGCACTGGTACATGAGTCGCTATCCCAGTTAATGGAGGGGTAGTTGAAGTTAACCAGTATGACGGTGTTAGGTTGCTCCCTAATATTCTTCAGGGTGATTAGGAATGTGGAGTGTGAGTCTTGGGACATGTTTGGGGACCTATAGCAGGCTACGACCTGAATCTCGGTCTTACCCAGTATTAGCTGCACCGGCAGTATCACTGATGCGTTATGTTGGGCTACCAGTCTAGAAGTGCATTCATCCTTTATGAATATGGAAACATCATCACCTTTGGAGCTTCAGTCCAAGTTCTGGGGCCAGAAGGTGTAGAATGAGTTATAGCCTGATAGTGCAGGGGTGCTTTCTGTTGCCTTGAACCAGGTCTCTGTTACAGCACAAATATCAATGTTCTCCATTTTAAGGGGTGCTTCAAGTGAGTGCATTTTTAGATTTAGACTTATAGCATTGAGCAGCATGACCCTCAGATTGCATTTGTTTGTAGCTTTTATATATTTGTTTATATTTATGTATATATATATATATATATATATATATATATTTGGTTTACCTTTACATGTGAGTAATGCACATGAATGAAATACAAAAGTCTGGAAGGACTTTTTCCAAGTTTTCAGAAAGCCAAAAACAGAATGCATCGAATGTGCAATGAGTGAATGCACAGTAACGTTCACTCATTGCCGATTCAGCATTTTTGGTGTGAGGTGCACTATAGTGGGGATCAGGAAGTGGACCTGTTCCCCACTATAGTGTGACCTTGGAGTTAGAATAATAAAGTAGGGGGTGTGGGGGTGCAGCCCTCCACATGGGGGTGCAGGGGGGCACAGCGCCCCTGCATTACACTTCGTGTTTGAATTAAAGTTCGAAAATCAGCAAATCTGTTTTTCGATTTGCTGATTTTTGAACTTCGGTGCAAATCAGAATGAAGATTTTCGGCATTTTGGTTCGCACAAAGGGCCATTCGGTAGGTTGATTTTCAACCTTTCAAAGGTAAATCATATATATATATATATATATATATATATATATATATATATATATATATATATATTTTAGATGCATCTCTCTCTCTCTCTCTCTCTCTCTCTCTCTATATATATATATATATATATATATGTATAGATTTTCCCACATATATGCATCTCCATAGATATATACATGTATATATGGAAAACCTGATTGATTCTACAGAATATTTTCCCTACTGTTGACTGACTCTACTGACTGATATGTTTGAACAAGCATCATCATTTTCTATGGCTTGCATGGTATAGTGGTAAATTATTCTCCTTGTGGTGTACAAGGCCCTGGGTTCAAGACTTGGCAGGACTGATTAGTTTTTCGCAAAGCAGGACAGTGGCTGCTGGACACAGTGGGATAAGGGAAATACTTAAAATAGGTCCATAGTCTGGGTCCATTAACCCCCCCCCACATTTTGTCAGCCATTGGACAGATTTATTGCAGTAAGATGTCGGGAGTATGGTCCTGTGGTACGACTCCACTACATGTTATGAATGTATATCTATATATATATATATATATATATATATATATATATAATGTGTGTGTGTGTGTGTGTGTGTGTGTATATATATATTTTATTTGTATATCTGTACATATATTATGTATTTATTTTTCCGTATATATATATATATATATATATATATATATATATACATACATATATATATATATATATATATATATATATATATATATATACATATATATATATATATATATATATATATATATATATATATATATACACACACATACATGATATGTTTGAAAAAGCATCAGTCATTTCTGTACTTTAGATGGCTTAGTGATAAGTTGCTGTTGCTGTGGTGTATAGGGTCTTTGGATCAACACCTGTAGGGCTGATTATTTTGTTGCTGTGCAGAACAGTGCTTGATGGAGACAGGGTGATTAAGGTAGTGTTAAGCAGTTGTAAGTGGGTTTGCGTGGTTTTGTGTGATGGTAAGTGATGCCAACACATGGTTAAATGGGAAACTGCTTAATCTCTGTAGACATCGCTTAGCATTGTGCAAACTTGCTTAATGCTGCTTACTGCAGTTTACTCCTGCTTACCCCTGCACTAATTTCTTTAAAAGAAATTAAAAAAGGGGTGATAGGAAAGAGGTGAAAAAGGGGGCACACAGAGGGGAAAAACAATATGACAGATAGCTAGGGATGTGCATGACAGGTGTAGGGAAGGTCCATAGCTGTCCATTTCTGATACAGCAACAGCTGTGCATTTGTACAGAATTTGGAAGTGAATTTGGACACTCAAACCCTGGATAGAGGGGTGAGGACAACAATAATGTGTTGTTAAGCCAATTAGACCAGATTACATGTGTCCAGTGGACATGTTCAAAATGGATAGCTATGTATGGGGTGACTTTTTTAGTGGGAACAGATTGCCTTTTTTTATAAGGTGAGAGTTGGATGTTGGGGAAGGATAGTACGTATATTTGAGGAGGTAGATTGGTTAGGAAGACAGACAAGGCAGCAGACAGGGGGTGGTATATGATACATGTAGGGGGTAAACACCTTGGACAGGGAGGGTAGTTGGGAATGAATACAGTGGGACTGAGGTCCCCACTCATGGGCAGTCACCACTGCACCTTCACGGCCTCAAAGGTGGCTATGCTGGGGGCTGAGCAGGAGGGGTAGGCTGAACCTCAGGATGTATCACGTGGCCCTCAAGCTGGCATAGCAGATCTCCGAACTCCTTTCAAAGCTCCCTATGCACCAATCCCCAGACCTGACTTTGGGTGACAGTGTCCTGTCTACGCCCACTTCCAGGGAGGGGACAGGCCCCATCCCCTGAGGTGGTACCACCTGAAGGTGGTGCGGGACCAGTGGATGAGGAGGTCCTGGGTTGGGTCCCAGACATGCTGGGGCCCGGTGCCACGACCAGTTATGGCAGGGCAGGTGGATCCACCAGGGATTGGCCTTCCCACACGTGCTATGATGTTGCAGTTTTATAACATATGTTGGTCAGTCATGAAAAACACATTCCAGGATTAGTTATAAAGAGCAAGCATAGGTATTCACATTAACCCAAAACAACAGATTTGGAACAGTTGCATAGCAAACAGAACACATGCATATATGGAACCACAGTGGGCATTATAACAACATGCAGGTTGCATTGGTAGAAACAGGCCACAAATGATAGTATTTGAACAGGGAACATTAATAGTCAAATGTTTAAATATTTGTAGAACAATAGAATACATGTCCCAACAGTAGGTTTGGTGAAAAACATACCCATTGATTTATGTGTTTAGATTACTGATGTATAGGCTTCAGTTGCTCACAACTTTAATGATCATTGCTCTAATCATTACTCTGCAGGTATTACCACACTTTACTTCACCTTATGGCCTTGGGTTGGGCAGTGGTATGTTTGTACACAATGTACAATTACACCCTTCTTACAGCTACTTTATACCTTTTCTTACCTGGCAGACCTGTGAAGGAAATTTCTGTTAACACTACCTGCCTTTTTCTACTCATATTCACATTGTCAGGGTTACATATGTGTACTCATAGTGTGTTTGTGTGTGTGTGTGTGTGTGTGTGTGTGTGTGTGTGTGTGCTACTGCCATACTCTGCCATAATTTATATCGGTCACCCTGAGTATAGACAGCAGTGACCACTAGCTATGACAGCGTGACACTTGAGGGACATTTCTTGAAGGAGACTACTTGGTGTATGCAGTTATCTTGCTGTCATTGGGGTTGGACAGTGGATGTTGTACACAATGTATAATTACAGTCTTCTTGCAGCTAAGATATACCTTTTCTTACCTGGAAGACCTGTGGAGAAAATTTCTCTTAAGACTATCTGACTGTTTCTACACATATTCACATATTCCTGAGTGGAAATATGCATACAGCTTACTACCACTCCTGTGATTCAACCCATGCCTGTTTGTGCATAAAATGAAATGTGTTTCATCAGAATGAGCTATTGAGAAACTGCTGTCTTTCATTTGACTGTTTTCTGTCTAATACGTTCTTGGTTGTATAATCTGACCTTGTAATTCTGACATTCATGCATGGCAGATAGTTCTTATACTGTGTATTCATACTTTGACATAGCCTGGAAAACACTGGTTAACACAACATTACTATTCAGTTATCAGATTTTGGTGCATGGAACATTTCATATAGCTAATCTCCTGTTTTACAGCTCCACAATCTTTGTCAGATGAGCATTGACTATTTAATGCTTTCAGAGCTATAGTTGCTGTGCAGAAACTGTACACATTTCGATTCATACCACCCATCACATGCCAAAGTAAACACAACCAGTCTGGGGTTTGACTTTTATTGACAGGTACTGACACTTTTATTGATATATATACCCTGTACATCACTGTTACTCTTCTAATGTCTCATTTATTCAGTACAAACCACACCCATTTTTAAATACTAATAGGTGAGATTCTACTACTTTCTGTTTATTTGCCATGAATACTACAAGCTAGATTTGTACTCACCAGCCGCACGATGCAGCCTTAGCAGCCTGCTGGCATGGGAGTCCATGTTGCCAGCCCTCTCATCTGCAGCTGTACATGAGATAGAGAAACATTTATACATACCTATCCATCACATACACAGGCTGGACTTTGGAAAACACTTATTGATACTGATACTCTCACACAGCTGGGACATTCCTTCCCCATGCATCTGGGACTTACCTGTCCAAGAGCTTCCTCTTCCTACACTTCAAGTCAGCAAAGTGGTGCCAGACCTGCTCATCAGTCCGAGGGATGCCAGTGAGACTGGTGAGGTCACATGCGATATGGTCCCAGGCCACCACTTTGTATTGGGAACCCTGGTACTTGTCCTACAGCAGTCTCCCTTCATGGTTTTATACTAGGAGTCCAACCATGACCCTGGACTCCTGAATGCCCAATGTTGTGCCTGAAAGCACACACCTTCACCAACACTAGCCATAGTGTCTGCAGTAGGGAGCTACAACTGGTTATCAGCTGTATTCCCACCTGAGAGGTTTAAATAGGCTGATTTCTTGCCCTTTGTCATAATTGGACACTTTTGAATATGCTGAGCTAAGCGACAGGCAAACCTGCTTAGCAAAGATAAGCATTGCTTAAAGGGGTAGATGCTAAGCACTGTATACCAATGCACACATCCACTTAGCTATGCTAATTATTATTAAGCATACAAATTTAAGCAATGCTTACTCCAGCTAAGCACAGCTGAACACAATTTAGCATTGTTCAGCTTTCATTTTATGGGCTGTCATTATTATTATTATCATTATTATTATTAATTATTATTATTATTATTATCACTTTATGTGCTTGCATTACATTACATTCTTTTCTTGCTAACCTGTATGGGACACTTGTGTTTACATGGGGGTTTCACATCTGTACTACACTGACACCTCACATTTGGACCTGCTACATTAGCCTGGTTAATAAATATATATAATTTACTATACTGGGGCTCAAACCATGAATGACTGTATGTTAAGTGAAAGCTCTAACCACTACCCTATTTCACTTTGACTGTTTTGGCAGTATAGTTCTATTTAGCTCCTTTGAATGTTTAAGCTATGCTATGCATAGCTGCACAATGCACACACCAGCTCAACTACGCTTAAACTTTATTGGGGATGTCAAAAAATATTAAATGTGTAGCATTACTCTTATAAACTTAAAAAGCTGCTAAAATAAATCAGTTTATGTTAACATACATTTTCTGAAGGATATAAGTTATGAAACTCAAATGTATGTCACTATTTAGTGACTTCACTCCTTAGATCATCCCAGTGATTTGCCAGACAAGAGGGATATGAGGAAAGGCCAAAAATATAAGGGAAAACTCTGGACATTCTGCAAAAATCTAGGCAGTTGAGAACTATGTTATGGGAGGCTGTGCTTCTGTATTTTGTCTGCGGATACTGTTATCTTGTAATAACAGTGTCCATGGGCACTGTTAGTTGCTTTAGAATTGCAATATGGCAATTCTAGAGTGTAAGGGGCATGTGTTCTGCAAGAGCAATGCTCAGACACACCCCCTGCACTCATACATGGCTCATGTCCGTGTAGAGAATACAGCAGCGCACCTTAATTAATATGCAAGGTGCACTGCTGTTCTACATGGGCATGATCTGCTCCATGCAGGAACAGCACTATTCCTTCATGGAGTTTAATGAATCCAGGGGCTTAACTATCCTCTGCTTGGCTGTGTCCATGCTGTAAACCCTGAACCCTACTAACCTTACCCACTCCTCTCCAATTGCTTCTCTGTTCTGATATGTTTGTCTAATATACCTAATCCCATCTTTATAACTACAGTAAACTCTCAGTTAATGGAACTCAGGCAACCAGCACTCACAAGCAACCAGCAAAAAACATCAAAGAAATACAGTATAATCTTCATGTGTTGCACTTTCTGTTTTCCCTCACAGAAACATACTTTACGCTTTTAGAGTTTTAGAGTTTTAAAAAGGAAGATAGGAATAAATTCCCTCTCTCTCCAACCTAAGAACAAGTTAAACCAAACAGATTGTATATGGTACAGTATTATTCAGGCCTGTTTTTAATAGTAACTCTCAAGCAACAAGAAACTACATTTTTCCAGCATCTGGGCAGCGCAGTGGTGCAGCAGTTATTGCTGTCACCTCACAGCAAGAGGTTCTCTGGTTCGATTCTTGGCTGGGGTGCCTTCTGTGTGGAGTTTGCATGTTCTCCCTGCATTCGCGTGGGTTTCCTCTGGGTACTCCGGTTTCCTCCCACATTCTAAAGACATGCTTCTGGAGCTTTTCTCCCCAGGCCTCCACTGAAAACAGGATCTGTGGAACCTAGTCGGACATTCCTGGTCAACAAATATTAAATAAAATAAAAATAAATAAAAATCTACCAATCCCCATGTGTGCTGGTTAACTGAGAGTTTACTGTATATAACCTACTAACTTCACCCTCTTCTTGCCTCCATTTTCCTTTAATTAGAGCAACTTTCAGTATGGACTGAATTATTTATATAGACTACTTTGTTATTCCTGAAATAAATGCTTTTTGTATCATGCAAATACACCAAAAGTATAATTTTATCTTTGTTAACTTTGATTACATCTTGTTTCATGAATATGTTCATCATTGTATCAAAATTGCTATGTAAACACATTATTTTTGTAAATGTATGTATGGAGATGAACTCAGTGGTTCTTGTGATATATACATATATCTGTTGCTTTTTCTGTTTGTAAATGTTTATTATATCCCATGTCATGTATGTATGTAGTATCTTGTGTTTACACTTGCTAAAGATATGCATATTCAGTGTAACTGTATGTCTGGATGTCACCGTGGTCCTCCACTGAAAATGGGCTTAACCTATTCAAATCATCCCAGTCAAAACTTGCAAAAAATAAATAAATATTGTGGGGATGTGGTCTGTAAAAGCACACCAACCTTCTAAGGCCATTGTATGGCCAGGTGGCAACTATTACAGGGCCATGGGGTCTCTTGGCTCTGCTCTGGAATGGTTGTCACTATATCCATGACCACTGTTCCTTTGGCTCCATGTTAGGTATGTCGACAGGGGCATGTAACCCATGGTCATTTATTGGCAAATACTAGCTGGTTACTGCTGGTGGTGAGCCTAAAGTGGCACAATGGGGCCTCCATCACAAACATAGCCTCTGTGGCAGTCTTCCACATCACATTTCTAGGCATTTGTTTTCCTTCAGTTGCACAAAATCTTTGCCAGCAGGTATTGCTTGCAATGCTATTCAATGAAAAGTACAGTCCCATGGCTGAGATCCTCCACAGTCTGCATTGTTCCTATTTGAGAACTCACAACATCAATCACATCTTTAGCTACACAGCATCCCATAATCTGTTGCGACTTTAACCCCACCACTAGTACTGTGCAAGATCCCAGAACATCTCAACCTGACAATCATGCAGCTGTGTAACATAATAAATATTCCACATCTACTGGTCATTCTCCCCCTCCAAGTATTAGTCATTGCTGATGTCTGTTACTGTGCCCCAGTCCAGCTGTGCAAATGATGACAGCTGTACCCTGCTCATGGTTTTATTTTAAATGGTTAAAATGCATGCAACATTTATAATGTTTCTTGTCTTTATTTTGACACATAGTTGTTAGCCAGAAGCCACCAGAGCTGCAGGATATTCTGCCTGCTTCATTTTTATGGGGTTCCCCCATAGCCGCTTCCTCTGACTCCTTACATGGCTCCTCCTCTGCTGCTGGCTTCTTTCTGTATGGCTCTCTGATGATGGTCTAGTGCTCGAGCTGTCTGCTGGGCATCAGGTTGTGTGGCTCTGCACATACAACAAATATCCTGAGGTATTTTTCTGGAGCATATTGTAGTTCACCACCAGAGGAATCTAGGCAATAGAAGTGGACCTTTAACAATCATAGCAAACACCTCTCAATATTATAAGTCTGTGACAGTGCAGAGTTGTATGACATCTCAGCCATATAAGGAGGATTATTTATCAGTATCATAAGTCATGGCTCCAGGGTGTATTCAGCATCACCAGTAAGATGTCCTGTTGGAAAACTTCCCACACAAGTTACTGGTATAAGCTGGATGTGTGCCAGCTTTGAGAATCATATAATCTGCCTGGATGGTGGACAGACACATTGTAAATAATGCTCTGTGCATTGTACACCACCTGGTACTTGACAGAGTGAAAACCCTTCCAGCAAACATACTGGGAACTATGTGGATCAGGTGGGGCTTGATGGTGATGTGGGTTTAGAGCTTTACCTCTAGAACCTCAGAGAAATTAGTTATTTGATAAATCACCTACATAATGGTGATTCTGTCCTCTGCAGTTCATGTGGAACCACACATTCTTCCCCACATGAAGTGTAACATCAAGAAAATGGTGTACTGCTTATGAGTCTGATGCATATGAAACCCTCATCATGTCCCTTATCGCAGCTGGAAGGTCCTCTTGGCAAGGATGGACAATACTATATATACAGTACCTTAGTGTGTACATCTATTGGTATTCCACACATTCTATGAGAGTCATTGTGATGGAGGCATATGTATACAGCCTCCTGTACGGGTTTCTCTATCCACAAAATAGTATTCATTCTCAATCACTCCTCCATGCTCTTTATCCTTATCTACATTCATGATTGTACTCATTTCCAAAGTGACACTAATTTGCATATCATTATGCATCCATTTGCATAGGATACTAGCTGCATTATTTTCCCATATACCAGAATTTCATTACATATGTCTCTGAATTTGCTCTACCCTGTGAGCTGCCACTTGCTGTGCTGTTTTGCATAATGCAATGCACTAATTGTTTTTGAATCCTGACAATTATTCACTTCATCTCTGATGTTACAAATATATCAGATTTCAAAGCTGGTTTAATATCTCAAAACATATTTTGAAGCTATACTGAAATGCAAAAACTTTTCAAGAAAATGAAAGACAAGGAAGTCACAAGACTATTTATACCTTGTCAGTACTGCTAATCATGTTTTACCCTCCTTTTCAAGAATGACAAAGCAGGTTAGTCCCAGAGTAAATTTATGGGCACGCTTCCAATCATCTATATTGAATTTGAAGAATGCAGGAGTGTTACTTTGTCAAGATGTAGGCATTAGATAATAAATGTGTCTCTCCAGCACGCATTATTTATGTGGTGGTAGAGAGAAAAGTCCCTAGTTCTGGTATTAGTAGAGCTATTTAACTTGTAAAGATATAAGAAATCAAGGAGGATGGGGTTCTGAATGTCACTGAATGTCACTGAATGCAATGCATAGATCACCATGCAAGAACCAATAAGAAGAGTAAAGGGATAACATTTCAAGCCTCTCCTGGTAGTGTATTGACTTTAGTCCAGCAACTTTCTTGGTTAGGACCCTCTGGGGCCTTTCCATTTGCTTAATATGCCTAGAAAAGTACATCCTGAAAGGTGCATTGTACTCAATAACTGACCTGATAAGGACTGTAGAAAGTAGAATGATAATTTCGATTGACCCGGATAATACACTGTTAAATATTATTGCTAAATAGAAGGATTTTCTGACTACTGCTGTTACATGATGGTCGAAGGAGAGGAAATTATCAACTTAGGTTCCAAAACCTCTGACTGCATCATAATTTTACAGTGTGGAGTAGGTTATACCATACTTTGAGGGAGAGAATTGCTCACCAACATGAAGATATTCTACTTTTTCAGTTTGGCATCAGCCCTTTTTCTGTACACCCCTTATTTACAAGGGTTAGTTTCCGTTGTAATGAATCAGTATTAGAGAGATTTGACAGTAGCACCCAGTTTGCAATCATCTGCAAATTTAGTCAACCGTAGGTCCTGCTTCCTTGGCTGAAGATCAGAGATGTAGATGCCAAAAAAGAGGGGTCCTGGTGCTCAGCCTTGAGGCACACCACTAGTTACCATCACATTTCCTGAGGAAACACCTCCCACTTTTTTTCTTATAAATAAAGTGCTTAAGTGTGATATTGCCTATTGTGCAGTGGTACCGCTGACTAAACTGTATAGACAGGCATGCTGACTGAACTGCATAGACAGGCATGCTGACTAAACTGTATAGGCACAGGCATTTAGAGCCTTACGTTTCTCTATACAACCTACCTCCCAATTTGCATTGTCCTTTAAGTATTCAGCAGGTGTGGAATGAGACTCTGTTCATCCTAGTTTTCAAGTTGCTCATTGTGTAGATTTAGATTGTTTGTTTTAGCTTGCTTTACATCAGTAGCATCTCCATGAAATCATCTTAAAATCCATAGGCACAATGCCTATGTTATTAAGCACCTGGAAGAACAGATTTGTATCTTTCAACCATCTCTGTAGCTAGCCTGGTTGAAATGAACATCCTGAGACAATGTAGCAATTGTCTCATGTTTACTAACAACCATCTTCTACTTAAATCATTAGACACAATGTGTCAGAGATGCAGTTATACAATGTTATTTGGAGGCAAACTATCTCATAAATCCCCAACAAGTAACAAGCAGGTTGTCTGTACTACACAGCACAATACTAAGCAAAGCAAATGCAGCTCATATGCTGAGGATCTTAAAAGTAACTTACCTAAACAACAGAAACTCTACAACAGAAGGAGGAAACTGATGAGGAATAAGGTGAAGTCCCAAGACTGGAAAAACTCCCTTATCAGCCTCAACAAAAGGTTGAGATCCCTCATCAAGTCCTCTAAAGCTAGCTATGAAAACAGAATTGCAGCAAATAGTAAAGACAACCACAAGACCTTCTATACTTCTGTAAAGAATCTCCACTGCAATACCCAGATTTGCTCTGAGCTACTGCACAATGATACCTCCTATACCGAGCCAACAGATATTGCCAATATACTGGCTGACAGATTCAGTGCTAATTTTACCTCTCTCGCCCCCCCCCCCCCAAAGGACCAATCACAGTACAAGTAGATTGCCAGGCACCCAGTATTACTGCTGCACAGGTTAAAATAGCACTGTTCAAGGCCAGGAATACAGCTTCTATGAGACCTGACAATATCCCTGGCTGTGTTCTACATGAACTACAGAGTGAACTGGCACCTCACCTGTATGCCCTGTTCAATCACAGCCTCACCTTAGGATTTGTCCCTACTGAATGGTGCACTGCTACAGTCATCCATTTCCACAAAGGAGGAGTGACTACAGACCCCAGGAATTATTGCCCAATTAGCCTGATGATTCTGATATGCAAAGCTATGGAATGCATCATCATGGACCTAATAAAGAAAGGTATAGAGAATCTGCAAACTCTGGATTCTACACAGTTTGGTTTTGTGAAGGGTAGATCATGCCTGCTCAACTTGGTCAACTTCTTTCTGTCAGTCACCAAAGCTGTGGATGAAGGCAAGGTGGTTCATGCAGCCTACCTTGATTTGGCCAAGGCCTTTGATACCATTCCCCACGCAGGAATCATAGAAAAACTCACTAAGCTAGGCATCAGCCCCTATATTCCTAGGTGGGTTGTAAACTGGCTGACAGAACCCACAATGTGAAAGTAGCTGACTCCAAGACAGACTGCCAATCAATCACGAGTGGAGTCTCACAGGGTTTGGTCTTGGGTCCTCTCCTATTTGGTATCTACTTCTCTGAAGTCCAAGCCAACATGAAGGGACTCTGGCTGAGAAAGTTCGCAGAAGATTGCAAGTTGGGAGCTATTATTAACTCCCCAGGTGATGCTGACATCCAACAGAAAGGCCTCAATGAGACCAACGACTGGTGTCAGAACCATGGCCTTAAGCTCAGTGCCAAAAAATGCATCATCATCCCCTTTGGGAAAAACCCAGTTCCCTTGAATTACCACACCAATGGTAATCCACTGAACACAGAAGGCATTGTAAGAGATCTGGGAACATAGGTTGACAGCAATCTCTCTTTTGACCACCATGTTGCCACTGTGGTCAGAAGCTCCTTCTATGTGGCACATCACATTACTAAGGGTTTTGCATCCAGGAAGAAAGAGGTCATTGTCTCCCTCTACTCTTCCCTCATTAGGCCAATCATGAGTACAGTGCCCCATTTGGCATGTACCTCACTAGACACCTGCAACAACTGGAGAGGCCACAAAAGTACCTCACAAAGAGGATCCTAGGCCTTAAACACTTGTCCTATATGGACAGACTCAAAAAACTCCAACCATTCTCTGTCTCATATCACCTACTTAGAGGCGATCTCTGCTTGACTTACAAAACCATGTCTGACCCTGCTCTGTTAGAAATGCTACATCTAAAGAAATCCCAATCCCTCCGCACCACATGCTCCAGAGACCTCAACCTCATTATCACAATCAACACAACATGCTGGAAAGACAGGTTCATAACCTAGACTGCCTATGCTATGGAATACACTTTCCATACATCTCAAGCAGAGCACCTCACTGGCCCTCTTCAAGAGAAATCTTGATGAGTGGATGGGAAATAGAAAATTCACCCTGGGGATCACTCCAGTGGCTCTACATGACAGAGGCACTAGGAACTAAGTTCAGGTGGCACGATGCCAGGGTAATCCTATGGGCTAGGCTTGTAAAGGCTCCAGGGCCATTAGCCTAGTACACAACTATGAACCTATGAACCTATGTAACTAAGAAACAAGTGCCATCAGCAACCTCACAAACATACATCATTCCTGACATGGTATTAAAAACATAAAAGACTTGGAGAAATTAAAAAAGGGAAATACATCACAGGCAGCAACAACCATGAAACAAACATCTAAGAGTCACACTGACTCAGTTCAAATGTCCATAAGGCAAATCTTCACACAATCCAATAACTTAGTCATGTGTATCTCCGTAATGAGACACACTGATGCACCTCTCACTAGACTGTGCAAAGAAAGGGTCACGGTCAGGTGTCTATCAGTGACCAGGGTTTGACACATCATGCAAGCACTTAAGTCCTTGCACTACAAGTACACATATGAGACAATCATAGTACATCATAGTTGTAAATGACTTAAGGTTGCTCCCTGACCTACATGAAGCCAGATATGATGAAGTTCTTGGAATATCTGTCTGAGGCTGGTAAAACCCTAGCCTTGAGAAGCATTCCAACATCACCAAAATGAAGCGCAGTATGAACACATTGATTTCAACAACAGACTTAGGTTCAGTTGTCACTCAAAGACGTTACAGTATATATCAGCCTAGGAAGAGATGACACACAGTTCCTATTGCTTTGTCAAGGATGGTCACATCCCCCCTAGGCTCTTCTATATTAACTAAATCCTTGTGCACCCCAGTAGTGCCATACTTAGGCAAAGTCAGTGTTGTAAAGCTTCCAACATGACTAATTACAATCTGGATAACATTAAGGTTATGATATTCAACACTAGAAAGCTTAACAACAAACTCTAAGTGCAATTTACCCCTGAAAACATGGATATATGCATTATCACAGATACTTGGTCAGTACCATTGAAATTACACCATCAGTGCAGGGTTTCAATGTCTATCAACCATTCAGTTCCACCACATTAGACAAAGGCAGTAAGGACAGTGATGTCTCTAAACATGTATTGAATTGTGTGAAGATTTGCCTTATGGACATTTGAACTGAGTCAGTGTGACTCTTAGATGTATGTTTCATGGTTGTTAATGTTGTGATGTCTCCATATTCTTAAAAAGATATTTAATATCCAGACTCATTAGATATGATAATGATCTGGAATTGCTCCATGGGAAGCTTACTACACTTATGATGTCTTAGCTAACTGTATAACCCTCTATGTGTCCTTCCCTGCTGTTACCTCCTTCCTAACTAGTCCTTATCTATTAAACAAAACAATATTCACCTAAGGAGACTTTAAAGACTCTTCCATAAACTGGGAGATGTATGCATTCTCAAATGTGCTCAGATGGTTTAGTGGTAACTTGCTGTAGCTATGGTGTGCAGGGTCCTGGGTTCAAGACTTGGTAGGGCTGATTATTTTCTTGGGCTAGGCTTGTGTTGACTCTAGAGTCATTAGCCTAGTACTCACCTATGAACCTATGAATATGTATGCACAGAGACTTCTAGACTTTATCAATACAAACTCCCTGGATCAGTTAGTTGCAACCCAACTCAGGGTGATAGAATCCTGGACCTGATCCTTACCAATATGGGGCAGCTTTGCCCCTCTCCAATTATTACTCCCTCAGTGGTCAATTCAAACAACAAGTAAATTGCATTCAATGTAAGCCAGAAGCCAGAAGCATCTTCCAGTACAGAGGTTATGTGAAGGCTAATCTGTTAAATGTAAGTAATGATCTGGAAAAATTCTATAGCCCCTTTCAACTTGATGACTCCTTCAGAATCCTTCACTCCAAATTCTACCCACATGTAAACATAGACACATCTGACCCCACCACCAGAAATAAATATAATGTCAAATTCATAAATACATCCCTATGGTAGAACCCAAGCTTAAACTGATTCTATAATAAAAGAAAAAACTCATTACACACAAAAATAAATATAACTTTCAAAATGCAAAAAAAGTTTCTTGCTAAACCCAACAAATAACGCTGGGCACTGATCACATCTCCCAAAACCAGACATGAAAGTAAATTAAAAGTAGCCATCCAAGCAGTGGGCAACCATAAAGCTTTCTTTAATTAAATTAAAAATCAATGACACAATACCCAGCATTGTGAAAGCTAATAGTAAACAATATTTATTTATTTTGTATTTTTATTTCAATTTGATGACTGGGAAAGTCCACTGGGCCAAGAAGAGCCCATTTTCAGTAGAGGCCTGGTGGGAAAAGCCCCATTAACAATGACAATAAATAACAACACATGCATCACAGAGAGAAAATATATGCTGAGAGAAACAATTTAACAAGTGTTAAGAAATAACATAATATACAGAGTAGCTGTAGTGTCAGAGGACATAACTTCTATTAATCTTTGTAGATTAAATTGAAGAAGAAAAAGTTAAACAAAATTTAAGAAGTCTGAAGAGAATCATTTTATATACAGAATAGCTGTAGTGACACCACGCCATACTCCAGCATCATAGAACAAACTTTCCCAGCCAAAACACAGTCAGTATGTAACTCATTGTATAACAAATTGGCTAACACAGCATAGGAAGTTAGTATGGGTGGTTCCACTTCCTTCAAAAAACCTGCCATTAGCTGTGTACCCCATGGTTCAGTCCTTGGGCTGCTCCTCTTTGTAATTTACTTCACAGAAGTCACAGCTAAATTTAAGAGTTTGTTGCTGACAAAGTTTACAGATGTTTGCATTGTTGTGCCTGGGTCATGGCTGAAAAGGTCCTGTTGATAGGCCAATCTACACTGTTATCAAACTGAAGTGAATATATACATAACTAAATAAATAAATAAACAACAGGGAAGACATAGGAAGGTTAAACATGATATCTATGTGTCCTGTAAGCATGTAAGCCCACAGTATGTTATATGCTTACTATATCTGATTATTGAACAACTTGTAGCTGATAGACAGAATTTATTAACATGCCTGTATTGTGAAATATAATCTACACTTGCCACATTTTAATAATATATTTTGCAATACCCCCTTTACAGCCCCCAGAAATTGCAAAGGGGTTAACATTTGTCATTTCAGTATTGTCTGCATTATTTGGATTAATGATCAGAAGGATCTATCTTCAGCAAACATAATACAGTCATTTTTGCATATTAGTGTAATACAGCCTTCTCTAGAAGATCAGACTGCAAGGGATTTCTGCATTTAGTTGTAAGCTGTTACTGTGTCTGGCAGTTAATGCTGAGAACTAAAGAACTGACTTGTTAATGAGCTGCTTCCCATGCCAAGGGTGCATGGTTTGAAATTTTCCATCTTTAATTTACCTACTGTGTGACTTTGAGCAAGTCACTTAACAAGACATTTCCTTGTAGCAGTTGAGAATTTGGGCTGGGCTCCTTAATGGTCTCCTGGACTGCATGCCTAATAACTAACTATGAACTTGTGGTTGTTTTTTTGTCAGTCATTCCCTACTGCATAGCTGATCTAGTTCTGAAAATGCAATGCAACATAGGCTAGTTATTCTTCAAGGGCATCAGCATTTGTAGCTGAAGTACTGAAATGCAAAGTTGCTTGCCAACAGCAACATCTGCATTAGCAGTAGTTCCCTTTAATGCTGAATTATTCAGTTGACTTATACTTCTGCAGAGATTGTGCACGTTCACTTAATATATGTTATCAGATGATTAATATTTCTTGTGTTGTCATCATCAATAACTTTTGTATTATAGCTGTGTTACATATGGGTGGGTATTTTGGCATAATGCTAGTGGTTATTATAAAATTTCATTTAGTTTATCAAACGCTACTAATAAAATACATAACATTTGTTTCTTCATAACAATAAGTGGTGTACACAGTCAATAAAGTAACTATAGCTGCTGGTGGGGTTGGGGACTATCTGTGGATGAAAGCACCTTATGCTGTTATAAATGTTTTTAAACAGTCTTTAATCTGACTTTGCAGGGCTAGGGTGTATATTTGTGAATTAAACTGAAATACTTCACTATGGCTATTGTGTATGTGAAACAGATTTAAAATATGTTACTTTGTTCATTATTATTGTAATTATTATTTTTTGATGTAGACATGTGGCAAGGATGCAGTCAACAATGTAACTATAATTGCCGAATTTGAAGGATGTCTGTGAATTTGTAACTGACACTGCTGAGTTGATAAAGGTAAACATTTATTAGTCTGTTTTTGCAAGACCAATGTGTATTTGTGTAAAGCAATTTGCAATACTCTACTGTGACCATTTTTTCATGATCAGACATGTAATATGTACACAGTCAATATAGTGTTTATAATTGAGAAGTATGGATATTGTGGAGTATAATTATATCATTCTGAGTGTTTTTATGGTTAAAATGTTCTTAAATGGGTAATTTTATCATTATTGTTAATACATTTTGTTTAACAGATTACTGAAAAAGATGTTCAGAAGTACAAATTTAATACACAATGCTGGTGTATTAATAAAGAAACATAATTAAAACAATCAGAAAGGTGAATCCAAAAAGAAAACATGCATTTATGCATGGTCCTAAAATGTGTGGTGGGGGCCATGGTTTGCAAACTGCCCAGGGAACAAGGTACGATAAGTCTGTCAAAGCATCTGTTGTATGATTTAATATTTTTTGCTTCTTGTTGTAGATTTTATTTAAGGTGGTGAAATCAACAGGGTGGGTTTTTTAAGCTTCCCATTATATTTGGCTGTAGTAGGGAAGGCTAAGCCAAGAAACTTACTTATATGGGAATAGAGCTCCTTTCTGTAAATAGCAGTTGTGTTTATGTTGTGTCTGGTAATTCTTCAAATGAATTTGGATAGCTCTTCAAACAGTCTGAAGTTTAACATAGGGTTTGTCCACTTGAAATACCGTAATTCATAATTATTGACTACAGGAGTTTAAAGATTTTTAAACAGAAGGATACACATTTGTGTCAGGCCTAAGCATGGATGGGGAAACTAGAGTGATGTTTAGTGGCTATATTTGTTAGGACCAGGTCAAAAGTATAACATCCTCTAGTTGTTTTTATTTATTTTATTTATGTATTTATTTATTTGACAAATACTTGTTGAAAAATCAAACTGGGCATGAAACCAATTTTCAGAGGAGGCCCAAGGAGAAAAGCTCCATTAGTAAAAAAATCTGTTACCAATAATTAATGTGTGTCATAGCAATAGAAGTACAATGTAGTGTACAGCAGGGGAAATGTAGATAATAATAAATAAAAATGCACGTTTTAGTATGTAGGAAAATACTAGACCATTCTAATTTATATAAACGAAATATATATATATATATATATATATATATATATATATATATATAGGTCCACTTTTAAATTTTGAAATACCAAAATCTCGAGTTTTGAGATACCAAACTCAAAACATCGAGGTTTCAGTATCTCAAAATTCAAAAGTGAAGCAGAAAAAAAAAAAGTAAAATAATGTTTTTGCAGGGGGCAAGCCCTCCTGCACCCCCCAGACACCCCTACTTTAATATACCAATTCTGATATTGCACTACAGTGAAGAGAATGATAAGTGCAACAGGACCTTACCATTCTCTTCACTGTAGCGCGATCTCAGAGTTGGTATATTTAAGTAGGGGGGTGTGGGGGGTGCAGGGGTGCTTGCCCCCTGCAAAAACATTATTGTAGCTGTGTTTTTTTTTTTTATTTCATTCACTTTTAACTTTTGAGATACCAAAATCTTGATGTTTTGAGTTCGGTATCTCAAAACTCGAGATTTTGTTATTTCAAAATTTAAAAGTGGACACATATATATATATATATATATATATATATATATATATATATATATATATATATATACATATATATATATATATATATATATATACATATATATATACATATATATATACATATATATATACATATATATATATATATACATATATATATATATATATATATATATATATATATATATATATATATATATATATATGTATATATATATATATAGTTTACTATAAAATGAAGAATGACATATCTTCATTTGTTTACAACAGCAAAAAATAAAGTCAGAAAAGGAAATTTTTTTGATTCACAATGTCAAACATCAGTTGTCTGACATCTGCATTCAATGTTATTTGAAATAGCTGTAGGTGCCAGGAGACACCCAGGCTATTCTGCTTCACTTGCTGTTTGACTTTCATATCAATGGCACAAGTTCTTCAGTGTTTTACATGAGGGAAAGCTCCCCTTGACCCCCCACCCCCTGCAAATTATATATACCAACTCCAAGATCGCACAACAGTGAGGAAAGAGGTAAATTCCCTGTTCCTCATTGTACCACAAGATCCATTCTCATTGCCGAACTTATAATAATGAATCACACTGTACATTCTTTATTATAATTTCAGACTATTGCAGTTCGGGACTGTGCACTTTTGAAAGTGTACTTTCCTTGAACTCTGAGATTCGATCAACTGCATTTCCAGGTTTTGATAGCAAACCTACATATATATATATATATATATATATATATATATATATATATATATATATGTATACATATACCTATATATATATATATATATATATATATACATATATATATATATGGGTCCCTATCTATTCGTCGACAATTCATTTCACTGACACTCATTTCGTCGACAGTTCATTTCGTCGACAGAAAGATGTGCCCCCTTCCCCAATGTTAGGTGGGGGGCTTCACCCCCACACCCCCCATTGTAGGGGGCTGTGCCCCACACCCCCTAACTATATATATATCAACTCCAGGGTTGCACAACATTGGGGAAGGGGCACATCTTTCTGTCGATTTAAATGAACTGTCGATTAAAATGAGTGTCAGTGAAATGAATTGTCGACGAATAGATAGGGACCCATATATATATATATATATATATATAGGTCCACTTCAGTAGACTGACTGCTTACTTAACTGACACCCAGTTGCCCGAGATGAGAAGACTGACACCTTCACAAGCCCAACATCCAGAAGACTGACATTTCACGTGAGGTAAGTAACCGCTTGGCCATCCCAATTAAAGTAACTAAACTAAGCAAAACTAAACCCACCAATGTGGGGGGCTTTGCCCCTCACAACCCCCTATGTGGAGGGCTTTGCCCCCCACACCTCCTAACTAAATATACCAACTCTGAGAATGCACTACCATGGGGGTAAGGGTCAAAGTTCAACAGGATGGTCAAGCGGTTACTTACCTTGCATGAAATGTTGGTCTTCCAGATGTCAGTCTTGTGAAGGTGTCGGTCTTCTCGTCTCAGGCAAGTGGTTGTCAGGTAAGTAAGAGGTCGGACTACTGAAGTAGACCCATATATATATATATATATATATATATATATATATATATATATATATATATATGTATGTAGTGAATGTAATTAAAACACAAATAGGATATGTAATGAATGCAAGATCATGCAGAATAATCAAGAAGATCAAGGTCCAGTAAAGAGAAAGTAGAGCAGAAGAGTAGAGAGAGAGGTAGAGTGAGAGGAAGACAAGAAGGCATAGCAATTGAAGAAAAATAAGTAGTAACATAAAAAGATAAAAGAGAGAGAAGAAAAGAGATTACAAAAAGGGTTGATTCAGCCTAGTGTCATACAAGCATAGAGCCAGGATTTGGAGAGAAATTTTGGTTGTGTGATTTAATAGAACAAACATATTGTCTCTGTTCCTAATAAGTTTATTTGTTAACTATCAGTTCCAAATAATTGATTTATTCTCTCTATTCCTAATAAGTTTTATTTATTAAGCTTAGATCAAAGAGAAGACAATACTTTGAGTAATGATTTGTTGGTTGAAGTGTATGGCTTGAAGATTAAAAAGGCTTACACCATTAGAGGGTCCTCTGTCTCCTAATTACAAGAAGGTATTAAATGAAACTGAAACTGAACATAGTTCAGTTAATGCTAGTAAACATCAGTGTTTGATTCATTCCTTAAACAAGGTGTTTTGAACACATAAAGTTTGAAGGAAAATCTCTTTTCTTCTTTGACTGGTAGTATTTCATATAACCCTTGCTCTGATAATATTAGTAATTGTATTAATGGGCAGAATGAAGGATGGCAAGATATCTCATGGGCAGGAAAGCTTAAAAGAAGAGCTTTTGGAGGATTATTTAGTGAAGATAAAGATATTACTAAACTCAGTGAAGAGTCTGGTTTTATTTTTTTAACAGGTAACAGTGGAAAATGATTATTCTGAACTACTCATAAATAGGGACTCACATGTAAAATGCATTTCTAATCAAGCAACATCATTGAATAAAGAGTATATTACAGTCTCCTCATTATCAGGGTTGAAGTTATTTGATTATTTAAATTTGTTACTAAGGTTAACTTGGGTTAGACCGACCTCAACTAAATTTATTTTGCTGGGAGTTTCTAATGATTTAAGGTATATGCCATTAAATAAGATGAAAAATACAGTGCTTGATATCATTTCAAAAAAATTTAAAACTTTAAATCTAGAGTTTGCATTATGTGAAATACGTCATAGCTGGCCTTAGTTGGATTACCAGTAGTCAAAGGCAAAAGTATTTAATACTTGTCTAAGACAACTTTGTTTTGTCAACAATATGAAATTAACAAAAGAATGGGAATAGTATGTCTATCATTAAAAAGTTTTTCAAGGGATGGAATTCACCTTAATTACTATGGATCTAAGGTTCTACCAGGCGTATTTAGGAATTGTGCTGATTTTTTTTTCACATGAGTGGATCCATTTGTACAATAGAAAGTTTCTATTATAATGCCTAAAGCTTGGGGAACAAAGGAAGTGACTTAAAATTTATTTTCTAATGGATATGAGTTTGTTGTTGCTGAGACATGGAATTCATCTGACTTATCAGAATATAACAGATTTGAAAGCCATACCTTTATGGATTAGAAATTCAGTTCCTTCTAGAAAAGACTATTGCTGAGTTAATGTGTAACAGTGCAAGCTTATGGAATACTGTTGTTTGATCCTATAACACTGATACTTTATTGTACACCTGCAATAAATTATATACAATGCATATTCCAGGACTTTTTGTACTCGCTGAATTTTCTGTTTTAACCTGGAATATGCATTGTATATAATGAATGTTGCTATTTAGTCATTTTTTTTCTTTTTGTTAATTTTTCATGTTTCTGTCTTGGAGCTTATCTCCCCAGGCCTCTACTGAAAATGGACATATATCCATTTAGACTAGCCTTGTCAACAAATGGAAAATAAAATAAAATAAATAAATAAAATATTAAATATGAATTTAGATTATAGAAATTTTGTACTGATAGCTAACTTTAATTATCCTGTCATTAAATGTATTAGTGAAATAATTCTTAAAATAATATTGCATTGCTTAATATTTTTCAATAGTCTTTTTTTGAAAGGCCATGCTACACTCACTAATTTGTCAAGTTGTTGTGATTATTTCTCTAGGGATATGGGAAAGGGAATTATCACAGGTATAATCTATTTGGATTTAACCAAAGCTTTTCATATACTATCATTCCATGCTATTTATTTGGCAATGGAGCAATATAAGATTCATCAATATTTATATAGGTGGATTAATCACTGGCTCAGAGACAGAACTTCAAGAGTAGTCATTCAACGAAAAAATCAGATTCAGGATTGGTGAGATCAGGTGATCCTCAGGGATCTATGCCCAAGGTTTTTATTTAATATCATTGTCACCTCTGTTCCATGTCATGATCATTGTTGGCTGATTTTTTATTAATAATGAAGATGATTTTACTGTCATAAATTTCCATGTAAGTTAAGAATGAGAAGTAAGTAACTATGGCTAATTAGGTATTTACTACACTTAGGCAGGTGGGCTAGTAAGCTGGTCTCTAAGTTAGTGAGAAAAAAGTATAATGTTATGTATTTTGATAAACAAAAATTAAGGAGGTGTAGTATATTGTCTACATTTGATTTATTAGAAATTAGTGAATATAAGGATCTTGATATTCTGATTGAATCTTTTTTTGTTTAGAAAATTAAGTGAGCGTCTTCTGTAACAAGACTTTGAGACAGATAGGGTTGATTCTCAAAGTATTTACAATGAGAGAAATTATGATCTTTACTAGTTTATTTAAGATATATATATATATATATATATATATATATATATATATATATCACATCAGATCAATTGTAGAATGCAGTATAGTTTTCTGTACTCTTAATAACTGACAGCTTAATTGTATAGAATTAGTACAATTCAAATAAAAAAAAACTGATATTAAGTAGTTATGCCATAAGTATAGATGTGTTTCAGTGTGTTTTTATACCCTCCATTATTGATATATTAGGGGCCAACTTCTGTTTGTCTGTAAGGTGTTCAGTAACTCTTTTTTTCAGTATTTATTGGGTTTGAAAGTATTTAATAATCCAAAGCCGTATAAACATCATACTTTCAATTATTTAGAGTTATGTAATAAAAATAATTTAACTTGCTATTTAACACATCAGATGGTGCAATTATGGAATACATTACCTGAATATATCACAGATGTGAATTGCCTAGTAACATTTAAGATGTCTTTGAAATCCACATACCATGGGTCATCTGCAATGTCCAGTGACTGAGTCTTAAAGAATGGACTGCTTATCAGTGAAATTTTCTTAGCAAAAGGTTTGTGTAGCAGCCTCGTTCTACTTAGTTGAGGTAAGAAAATTTTGAGATTGTCAGACAGGACAGGTAGCACAGTCTGTCCACCACCCAAGAGTGCAGATGAGCTAGTAGATGCAACAGAAATCTCACTTAACACAAATGCAATCTTCTTTCAAGAGATCATTTTCTAGTATTGAGTATATAACTTGTCCAGAATACGTTTATCTTCAAAAGTACGATCCTCTCTATCTTTAGTCCAACATTTCCCTTAGTGTATGCCAGGACTTCAGTATATGTTAAAACCATTCTTCTATTTACACTAAAGACATGAGTTGCACACTCATTGAAATGACCTGATCATTAGCACCAGCAACCCCATTATTGTATGTTGTCACCAGCTCAGTTAAATAATCAGCACTGACCACAATCTAAATGCTGTTTCTGGATTAGGCCAGAGATGTCCAACTTTATAGCCCATAAGTACCTTCATTTGACCAGCTCTAATTTAGGAGAGTATAGTAGGGAAGGCCAAGTCCTGAGTGAGTTTAGTAATGGTCCTAATAGGAAATACTGTCTACTGACCAGTCCCTTGTTTCAAGACCAAGATAGAAATCTTCAAGACCAGTGAGAGTCCAAACTTATGAATACAGTGAAAATTGTGTGAAGCCAAAGATTTCTAATAACCTCAGAAGCTGGATGTTAATCTTATAATCCTCATCATTGACACAGGCATTGAAATCTATCAAGATCATGCATCTAGGGTATCCATTAACTATATCAATGCAGAGATCTGAGTATTCCTACAGAATCATAAGCAAGTAACCTGTCAGACATCACACAAGGAACATCTGCAATTTATTCCTGCACTCTGGCTTAAATTAGTTACATCTTCCAGGCTATGGTCTCAGCTTCTCTAGGTCTGTTGAATAACACATTACTACTGTACCGCTAGCAGAGTGTCCAGAGCTGTGCATGGAACTATGTACCAGTGAGATGCAAGACAAAAAGGAAGAACCACTGGCAGTCATGCAACCACATCCTTGAGATTAATTCCAGGTTAGCCATAGAAAACAAGTATAATATAACACAAAAGTTGTTCCTGATTCATTTAGCATTATACAACACAGGTTTAGATAACATTGCAAGGGGACAGGTTCTGTTTATTGTTCAGAGATGACAATCTCATGTTTGCTGTGTCTTCTCACGACAAGAGGGTCTCCTCTTTCTGTGAAGTTTTTAAGCCAGTAATGTGTCACTCTGATTGCAACATACTCCTAGGCAAGGTGTACAAGAAAGGATCTCCTTACTGCAACCCTATAACTCTTCTCTATGGCTCCCTATTGAAATGTCAGCACCTGCAATGTTGAATGCTGACAGATAAAAAAAAAAAGTGTAAATCCAGGAAAAGAACAAATCTCAAACATTGCTCTTCTCCTTTAAACTTCTTTTTCTGCAGGTTATGCATGACTCACTGTACCTCCTAATGGGGGAATAAGCTCCACACTCCCTCAAACATATATATATATATACAAACTCTAAGATCACCATACCTCAGAGAAAAGGGAATATTCCTGGAAATGGCCATCATCTTGGTATATGTAAGTCCATTCTTTTGGGCATTCGGTCGCCATGTTTTGGGACTCACTATAGCGGGCCTTGGCATTTCAGATGGTTACCCTTCTCCATCCCATGTCACCTACAAATATGGAAGAACAAAGGATCCAAGCAGTGAGAAGCTGAGACCATTCTTCTATTTACACTAACGACATGGGTTACACACTCATTGAAATGACCTGATCTTTAGCACCAGCAACCCCATTATTGTATGTTGTCACCAACTCAGTTAAATAATCAGCACTGACCACAGTGTAAACGCTTTTTCTGGATTAGGCCAAAGATGTTCAGTGTTATAGTCCATAAGTACCTTCATTTGACCAATTCTAATTCAGGAGAGTATAGTAGGGAAGGCCAAGTCCTGAGTGAGCTTAGTAATGGTCTTAATAGAAAATGCTGTCTACTGACCAGTCCCTTGTTTCAAGACCAATATAGAAATCTTCAAGACCAGTGAGAGTCCAAACTTATGAATACAGTGAAAATTGTGTGAAGCCAAAGATTTCTAATAACCCCAGAAGCTGTGATGATAGGGCAGTATTCATAATCTCAGCCTATACCCCACAGCAGGGTTGTGATAGTAAGGAAAAGAGTGCATTCAGACAGCAGTTGCAGGACCTACTAGATAAAGCAGGACAACATGAATTGGTGTTGATAATGGGTGACTTGAATGCACATATCGGGACAGACAGAACAGGATATGAGAACAGCCTGGGTCCACATGGGTGAGGCAACAGGAATAAAGAAGGAGAAGCCATTCAGAATTTTGTCTGGCAAATGGCTTGGTAGTAGCCAACACATGGTTCAGAAAGAGAGACAGTCACAGGATCAGATGCAAGAGTAGTCAACATGCAATTCAGGTAGACTTCCTCCTAGTAGGAAAAGGCAGTGGGGTAGAATCCATGATTGCAAAGTCATCCCCAGTCAAACAGTCGGCCCACAGCATAAACCAGTAGTTGCCACCATCAGCTGCAAGCAGTGGTCAGAGAAGGCTCTAAAGTCAACAGAGACCAGGCTGAAGACCTGAAAGTTGACTGGAGAGAAAGTACAACATTTCAAGGAATTACTCAGGGCTCTAGCACCCCAAGAAGAGGAGGAAATAGGTGGAGTTAAAGAAGAATGGCAGCACCTAAAAACAGCATGTGTTAGGAGTACAGAAACGATATGTGGCCGAGCCAGGTATGGAAATAAGGTACATAAGGAAAGCTGATGGTGGAATGCAGAAGTCCAGGAAGTCATCAAAAGAAAGAAGGAGTGCAGGAAGAAGTGGGAGATAGAAAAGACTGACCAGGCTAGGAAGGACTACTGGCTGGCTAACAAAGAAGCTAAGAAAGAAGTTGCAATAGCAAAGAATAGGGCATCTGAGGTACTGTACCAACTTCTGGAAAGTGACTCAGTAAGGGGTAGAAAGAAACTATATCAGGTTGCAAGGCAAAGACAGAAAGATAAAGAAGATAGTCAGACATCCTTCGTAACGGATGCCAGCAACGACCTGCTCACCAGTGTCCAGAGGACATCAAAGGCAGATGGAAGGAGTATTTCCAGCAGCTTCTGAATTAAGAAAACCCCACAGAAGCTGTATTGCCCCAGAAACAGCCTACGATGAGAGAACAAGAGATGCCCACCTTAGAAGAAGTAAGAACAGCACTAAGGAAGATGAAGTCAGGGAAAGCAGCAGGCTCAGATGAGGTCACAGCAGATATGATAAAGATGTTGGGTGAGATAGGGGAGAAATGGCTCCTGAGGGTACTAATAGCAGTGTGGAGAGAAAGGCATATCCCAGATGACTGGAGAATATGCACACTCATGCCAGTGCACAAGAAAAAAGGGGACATCCACAACTGTGGGCAGCACAGATCAAACACCTATCATATTGCATGAAAGTTCTGGAGAGGGTGATTGATAAACAGATATGCAGAGTAGTAGAATGTAAGATGGGAGATGAGTAGTTTGAATTCAGAACAGGATTCAGCACAACTGACCCAATGTTTACATTGAGACAGATACTTGAGAAGAAGCTAGAGATGAGGAGAGAGTCCAAATGGGCATTCCTAGACTTGGAGAAAGCAGATGGCAAGGTCCCAAGAAAGCTGATATGGGCAGTACTGCAGTGGTTTGAAGTCCCAGAAACATTGGTAGAATTAGTGCAGGCTATGTACAAGGACCCAATGACTCAAGTATGAACAGTGTTAGGCCACACAGAGGGGTTCCCAGTTGGAGTGGGTGTACATCAGGGTTCAGCTCTGAGCCCAGTGCTGTTCATACTGGTGATGGACTACATTAGCAAACAGGTTGGAAGGGATGGATCTACAAAGCTGCTGTATGCAGATGATGTGGCATTACAGGCAGACTCTGAGCTAGAACTTCAGCAAAATATAGGATAATGGAATGCAAATCTGAAGGCACATGGGATGAAACTAAGCACAGATAAGATGGTGGTAATAGCAGCAAATTGGGGAAATCAGAAGAAGCTGAGAATAGAGATAGGAAGGAAGACAGTGGAACAGGTAAAGAGCTTCAAGTATCTGTGAGGGGTAGTTAAGGAGAAGGGTAGTCTGAATGAAGAGGTCAAAGCTAGAATCAGAGGGGCTTCAGCCAACTGGCATAGAGTATCAGGTGTAGTCTATTACAGAAGATTGCCAAAGAAGCTGAAAAGTAAGGTGTACAAGACAGTTGTGCAACCAATACTATTGTAGGTACAGAAACTTGAGCAGTCAAGGCAGAACAGTTGAAGAAACTAGAGTTGATGGAAATGAAGTGCCTGAGAAAGGTGGTAGGATGCGCACTGTGTGTAAAACAAAAAAATGAGGACACAAGAGTAGAAGCCAAAGTAGCTTCAATTGCAGAAAAGATCAAAGAGAACAGATTACGGTGGTTTGGGCACATGTGTAGAAAAGCAGAAGACAATCTGGTGAGGATGATTTGGGACAGACAGGAAGAAGGTAAGAGGAAGTGAGGACATCCAGCAAAGAGGTGGATGGATTGTGTGAAAGAAGATCTGTGACAGTCAGGCATGAGTGTTGAAGAAGGCAGGAGTGTGGCACTGAATCAAGAGAGTTGGTGACAGTTAAAACAATACCCTGACCTCATGTAGAAAAATGGATAAAAGGGGGCTGATGATGATGAAAGGATCCAGGCAAACAAAGAGCCAAAGGGGTACAGAGCTGAAAGGAGGTCTATATGTTAAAATAGCCCCAAGGAAAAAAATAAACAGGGTCTATAAGGCCAATTCCAATAAAGAATAAATAATATGCAAATGAAATTATCAGTATAACATCAAAAGCTCTAAAAGAAAAGGCAAAGCGCCAATAAAATACCCCCCAAGCCATAACAGCAGTCAGCTAAAATTAGCAGTAGTTAACAACAGAATGGATGGCCCTTATTGTTAAAACATAACTTGTAATAATGATTTGCTGACACCAACCAAAATGATTAAGATACAAAGAAAAAACAGAGAAGTACAAAGAATGCAACAATAAATCAGGGTTCATAAAAAATCTCAAAGTGCATTTAGTCACCTAAAAGAGAAACCGGCAATAATGCTGTAAACAGATTATGTTAAATCCAGACCTCTCCAGAAAACAGTACCATTCTGGATTCCACAGATAGTAACTCCATTAATGTATCAACATAGTAAACAATCTGGGGAGAAAGCAGAAACCATACGCTGGTGAAGAATCACAATTGTCTTCTAAATTATGTTGTTTAACATCTAAACACTCAACAGCATATTTATAAAACAACATGTAATCTTTCCAAGTTTACCCCAGAAATGTTCATTGCTACACTATCATCTATTAAATGGAACTTCCTAAAAATCCTCCCCTTAGACAATCCTGTCATTGAATTTAATACAACTTTTCTAAATATCCTAAATAGCCTTGCATCTCCTAGAAGGAAGAGACTGAAAACAAATAATGCAATTTGATTATCCAAAAAAGTTGAATGCTAATGCATGATAGAGACAAATTATGGAAAGAATGCCAACAATATAATATATAATATCTTGAAATCTTTAAAATGCTTCTCAATCGTACTAAAAATCAAATAACTGAAGCCAAGAAACTATACTATAATAACTTTCAAAATAATACTAAACACAACCCTAAAAAAATGTTGGACATCCATTAAAGAAATCTTACATCCCAGCCAAAAATGTATCCCAAACCCCTGTCCCAATAATTCACCACTCAAAACTGCAATACAGTTCAACTCTTATTTTATAGATAGTATAGCATCTCTAACCAGGGATTTCTCAACATCTAATCCCAACCATGCCCAAAAGCCACATATCACCACATCCACTTTCACCTTCAAAACCGTGCCCACATCCTGTACAAAATTACTTTAAAAAAATTTAAACCATGGTCTTCTTCAGCCAATGACCTTACAAGTGAGTACCTAAAAACAGCAGCCAAGAGTGTTGCCTACCCTGTCTCAATCCTTCTAAACAGGATAATCCATGAATCCCATATTCTCTTTCTCTGGAAAAAGTCACACATTATCCCTCTACACAAAGACCTACAGTAATCGTATTTCCCCTCACCAAAATACTTGAAAAATGTATTCAAAAACAATTGCTAGACTATCTCCTGCAGGAAGAACTCCTATCTCCAGCACAACATGGCTTCTGTCCTTCCCATGGTACTAGCACTGCCCTTCTAACTTTTATAGTTACTGTCAGTAAAGCTAAAGATAATAGCAAATTAGTCTCTTCCTTATTTCTAGACTTGTCTAAAGCCTTTGAAACAGTTTATCACAGCAAACTTCTGCTTCAAATGTCCTCACTAGGTTTCTTTCAGTCCACCCTTCTGTGGTTCAAAAGCTATCTGTCCATTAGGTATCAGTCAGTAAAATGGCACTCCATGCACTCTCCTTACCTCTTAGTCATTACTGGTGGACTACAAGGCTTTATCCTTGGTCCCCTCCTCTTTAACATTTTCGCCAACACCCTCTATACTTCCACACAACAGGCTGCCCTAATACAATATGCATATGATCCCACTCTCATTTACACATCTGACAGCATGGTACGCCTCCAAAAAATACTCAGGAAGCTTTAACAGCCACTGATACATGACTTTGTAACTCACAAGTCATGCTCAACCCAAAAAAGACCAAACTGTTACTTTTTTCCCCAATCCCTCTCTCATGAAAAAAAACAAAATTTAAAGTCCTCTCTCTTGATAATACAACCATTGAAGTCACTTTTCATAGCGAACTATTAGGAGTGACAGTGGATGATAATCTTACATTCAACCTACAGATACAAAATTGCATAAGAAAAACTCATCAAAAACCAGGGATGCTTTATAGAACCAAAAACTTTCTTACAGATGCAACTAAAACTACATTTGCCACTACTTATCTCCTCCCCCTACTTCTTTATGGGACTCCAATCCTTAACCTTCAGGCTTCACAAAAATTAAAACTTGAACAATGCTATAACAAAGTTACTAAATTTGCAGCGCATTCCCCTTTCGGAATCCAGCAATGTATAGCACTGAAAAGGCTTGATTGGTTAGAAATGAGACTTCAACTAGCATATATACAACTTCTTTCTACCTACAAAATTATCCACCATCCATTTGCCAGTACACCACTAAAAAACATTTTACACAGCTATGTTCCCAGTCTGTCATTACGATCCAGTGACCAAAAACTCCTGTTTGTCTGCAAATCTAGTAAATCTGCTAGGCACTGTCTGTACTCGTACAAGGTTGCTAAGGCCTGGAACTCTATACCTGTATCTGTCAGGTCTATACCCTCCCTCCCATCTTTCAAAATCACTCTGAAAGCTTTCTAGCTAAAATTCTGTCTCTGTTATTGCTCAAAACCAGGATAACCTATATCCCTAAATGTGAACAAGTACCTTTTCATTCCTTATACCGCCTTACTCTCCCTTCTTCACTTCCTTACTGCTAATTCTCTTCCCTGACTTTCTCTCTAAATATTCCATGAGCCTGTTTTCCCCTGAATTCATATTGCAATTCCTGTTTGTATTATACTAACTTTTCTTTAATTTCTCTGCAAACTGTTTAAAATTTCTCTAAATATTAAATGATTGTTATATACCGTGTATCAATTCTTAACCAATGTTTTTATATTATGTCTAATTTGTTATAATTATTTAAACTGCAGATGTTTATGTTTTATTTTTAAAGACTGTAAAATTATTGTTCTTAAAATGTTTTGTAATAATTTGTAACTTTTCTTCCTGACCTCTCCTGAAAATGGGCTTCTACTCATTTGGACTTTCCTGGTAATCAAATGTCAATAAATAAATAAATAAATAATGTGATCTGGCAGAAAATAGAAGACCCCATTGCCATTAATTTTGTGAGCCTCTTCCAAGAGATATAAATAAGGAGCCCAAACATGTCTGCAGCACATATTCCTCAATATACCCTGACACCATGAACAAAGCAGTCAATGTTTTTTAACTCACAAAGGCAATGAAAAAATGCCAGGCAAATTATAATAAAGTCATACAATTCATGAAATTGTGGAATTGTCAAACTACTATGGCACAAGAAATAAATCTGGATCATTAACAAGCTGAAAGCTGGCAGTCACAGGAAAAGACCATCGGTAGTGCAGATAAAGAGTCCAGCACTGAGATGGCTCAGATATCTGTCTATCACTCCAGAAAATGGACACCCCTCCACAGTCTAATGCTCCAGTTCATTGGCTCTGAACTTGCAATAAACTACCATATCTCTGCAACTTGCCATTTACTTCAAATACATGGTGAAGTACCTTAAACAATCAGTTCAGGTAAACTAGTATGCAAGATCCAAGAGGCATAAAGTTTATGTACACCTTGCCCAAAAATGCACAATCCAATACAAACCAAAATTAACAAATGTTAGTTACCTGTTACCTCCTGACATTATGCATAAAATAATTTTAAGGCAAGCACATGGAGCAGGTAATAACATTGTTTCCTTACAGCAAGAGGTTCTCCAGTTCGATTCTCAGCTGGGGTGCCTTCTGTGTGGTATCTGCATCTCCTCCCTGTGTTTGCATGGCTTTCCTCTGGTTTCCTCCCACATTTCAAAGACATGCAGTAGGTGGACTGGGCACTCTAAATTGATCATAGGTGTGAATGTGTGTGCAAGTGTGTGGTATGGAAGAACTACCGTGGCAGGGCTACCCACCTAGTGCTGTAAACCTTGGCTCTAGATGATTGTCACTGTTGAAGTGACACCTCAACCCTGTGTAAAAAATGGGAAAGGGCTGTGGAAGGATGGATTTCTGCAAAATTTGATCAGGTTTCAGTTGTCTCAGTTTTATTAGTCACCTTGGTCTCTGTAACAGAGGAATAAAAAACGTCTCAGAATGAAGCAAGGCGAATCGCAAATGCCAAAATTCCAGAAGCTGAAATTGCTGAATGTCACAGTACTATAATTCAACAGGATTCTAGTAAAATCACAGCTTACTACAGCTTCCTATACTAACAAAACAAGTCACACAACAATGTACCAGTCACAAATAATGGCAGCCAGTCACCACTGTCACCTTGATGTTTGAGTGTACATAATTAAGAATGAAGAAATTTGAATGGAATTAATTTAATTATTACTAGAGCCTACTCCCTTCAATGAGCCAGCATCTTCTTCTAAAAGATTTCTTTCATAATAATACAGTATGTCTTGATTTATTTGTGAATGATTATTTGGTCTTCATACCCCTGAATTCAAAACTTTATCTGACACGGTCTACTAATATGTTTCTTGTCATGCCATTCTAGAATATTCTATGCTATATTTAAATTATAATTTGCTTTTTCTCCTCATGCTGTATATTGTAGATCTTGCCCCATTTATCCTTCCTTAAAGTAGCACAAATTCGTATGTTGTATGTGTCATGTTTACTCTAAGCTCCATGTCCAAAAATGAATAACTTTTCTGAACAAATGTACAACACTTAAATGTATTACTTTTTAATTGAACTTGAAACAATGGCTTGTCATGTGTCAACCCCATGATGGAAAATACATATCTGTAAATGTTCTCCGTGTTTTTATCTTACCTGAAGACCACTAGTACCTTAGTTCCATTGTCTATTATTACTTTAGATTTTTTTCCTTTTGTCCATTTTGTTTCTACTGAAAGTTAGTTTCATCCAAATAATGTATCATTTCATATTACAATCCCTTCTGACTTGTTTTATTTTGATTATTGATGTTGTTGCTTTTTGTTTATAAATGACAGTTTAGCACAAATAATTAAGGCTATGACTGCTAGCAGGTTTCATCCTAAAATCATGGTTATGATTCTGTTAATGTACGTTAATTTTGTGTTAATCTGAAAAAGTCATTTAACTTGAGAGTGCTTATGATCATGCTTGGAGAAACCACATGTTCCTAGTGGGTACCTGGTTAATACACAATAAATAGATAATAAACAATGATTTCTAGATGTCTCCTGGTCATGGTTACCAGATAAGAACTCTTTGCTTCCGTCTTCATACTTTCTACTTGTTCTTCATCAGCTTTGCCAATTTCTATGCATAATATTTTTTGGCTGCTTTTTTTTCAAAGCAAATGTGCCTGTATCATTTCTAATATCAAAACCACTGACAGCAGTGAACGCTTGGCAAACAAGATAACATGGAATATTGCTATGAATGTCTAAAATACTAAAGGAGAAATCTATATTATATTGTTTTTAAAATGGCATCAAATACTGTCATGGTAATGTTTAGTTTTCACTGTAACAGAATTTGTCCGACAAAGTTGCTGCTCATGATTAATATTATATTTCTAGTCATTCAAAAGGTTTAAATAATTAGGATAGTAAACAGTCAGTGCACTAAAATGTGTTTGTATGAAAATCATCATGTTTCCTATTCATTGCAATTCTCCATTCCAAAGAGCATGTACGAGTTTAGAAGTACTAGGGTTTCCATTATTGAGAATTAATAGCAGCCATTTCTTACAGTCATACATGCAATGTCCTTCACCTTTGCTACTGACATGAGCTAGCACCTTATGTAATGCATGTAGAATTGCTGTTCTGTCAACATTCAATGTTTTGTCCTCAAACTTGATGCAAAGTGAGACATTCTTGCCTTCTCATGAAAATGATATTGTACTAAGCTTCTTGGTGTTACAATTGAAAACAATATGAAATTTGACAAACACTTATCTTTAACAATAAAAAAGTTCATATAAAACCTGGCTTGCTATATAGAATCAAATCTTTCCTCACTGACTCTACAAGACAATCCCTTGCCAGGACTCATTTACTTTTACCCTACTTTATGCTTCTCCTATCTTTACCAGCTTGTTATAATAAAATTGCCAGATTTGCCTCTAACTCCCCATATAGAACCCCCCCCACTGTAATGCCCTATGCCAATTAAACTGGATTGAACTACCCAACCTCCTAACATGTTCTCAACTCATAACAGACCATAGCATAGTTTACAAACTTGACAAGTGCACAGCACTCCACAACCTACTTCATCCTCAAGTTAATAAAAGATAGTTGAGATCCTCTTACAGATTTCTACTTCAAGTCACAAAAGCCAGCAACAGATATGGTAACTCTTTATACTCAAATCAGATTTCCAAGATTTGAAATTCAGCCCCCCCAGCACATTCTAACCATCCCCAATCCCTTACAATTTAAAATATTTCTCAAGGCTCCCCTTGCTAATTCTTCATTTTGCTCTAACTCCTGGCTGATCCTCACCCCCTTCTATACTGCACACCTCTTTGTTGCCTTGTCATATCCCTGCTACATGCCATACGTTCCTTTATTGAGATACCATCTTATCTTGCCCAACCTCTCCTTTCTTGATCTCCCATTTATGTCTTTCTGCACCATCTATCTTCTTTGCCTGTTCTCACCCTAATTTATCCTCTTGGTCCTATATTCCACCTTGTACCTCTATCTAAATGTATTACACTCCAAACACATCCCTCTTTTCCCACTCCATGTAAATATATTGATAGTATTTAAGTATCTTTAAATATTGCTATGTGTAAGACAAAGACATTAGTATTTTTGATAATTTTATTTAGTATCAGCTCTGTTTAGGTTTTTTGTATTTTTTCTGTACTGTTTGGTTTAGTATATAATGGAGCTTTTCTTTCCGGGCCTCTGCTGAAGATGGGCTGTTGCCCAATCAGACTATCCAGGTAAACAAATGTCAAATAAATAAATAAAATAAATAAATATTCTTCAGTCACATTTGTGACTTTCTAACTGCATAAAAAGATGTTTTATATGCACAAACTTATTTCTACACGAGTTGTAAACAACTTGGATTCTATCTTTTAGGATATAGATTTTGTAAGGCTGTACTACAAATTTCCATTTAAAGTACAGCTAATCACCATTAGGAGAGGGCATTAAATTTAGTGAACATAGACTTATAATTTTGCCAGTTTGTAATTGTTTCACAGCAATCAGAGTGCATGTTTTCTGACCACCATATAAATATGACATTTGACATTTTGATGATCTGTGTCATCATTCTTCCCTGAAAGACACGATATTTTATAATATCAATGGCCAGTACCAATGGCTTAAAACAAGGCGACCATTGCATTGACAAGTTCTTGTTTTCTATATGCTTCAGAGTAGGAACCTTTTTTTTCCAATGACTCTTTTGCCTTTTCTTCATTTGGTCATATATTAGTAAAACATAAAGTGAGCAAAGACTCTTAAACATTGTTTGCACTTTCAATTTTTATTTAACATATTTTTTCAGCCAAGTCACTCTTCCTTTTTTCCTTTAACCATAATATCTGTCCTTGCATCAGGAATAAAGTAGCATGATATGGTTCTATTCATTACTGGTGCAGGGATTAAGCTTTCATCTGTACCTGGCTTTGAAGGGAGTCACAAAGTCACTTACTTTGCTGGGGTTGTAAGACTGAATGATTGATGTCCTGTTGTCTTCTCCTCATAAAAGGATGGTGTAGGCTCAGGATGTTTGAGTCTTCTCCTCACAAGTGGATGGTGTAGGCTCAGGATGTTCAAGTCTTCTCCTCACAAGTAAACAGTGTAGCCTGTGAATATTCAAGACTCCCTCTAACAAAGGCTAGGAGGACTACTCCTCAAACTTTCATCATAACAGGGGTTCACATAAAACTGTCATAGGACTATGTAGCTTAAGAATCATCCACATGTCCTTTGATGACATTGCTTTTGCATATACACAGGAGACAATAGGTCACAAATGGCTATACCCTGATTAGGATAAAGCATCTGGGTGAACCAGGCACCACCATTACTTGTCACCTCCTATCCTCCATGGTAGTCTGAATGCAGTTGTTGACCTAGTGGGGAATAAATAAAATGTAGTTGTTGACCTAGTGGGGAATAAATAAAATGTAGTTGTTGAACTAGTGGGGAATAAATCATTATACCTGAACCTGGACCAAGAAATATGAGCTTTTTTTTTTTTAATTTGTGCTAATCACTACAGTTTTAAATTATTCAGAGTTTCAGAGAAATGAAAAGTCGGATGCTAAATGTAGAACACACATCATCTTATTAACATTTCACAGTGACAGTTAAATAGCATTTACAGAGGTCATGACTAGAATAAATGTACGCTGACAGTAAAATGCCATGTAGCTAAGTGTGCAAGATGTTTTTAAGGCAGCTGATTTGCTCTCTTCTGAGGAAGAAGTGCCAAAAGCAAGTGGTTAAGTTGCATCTGTTTATGAACATATGGTCACTGCAGTGATTAAATTGTTCTACTGTGCCAAGGCCTTGGAAATGAAAAAGATGACATTGGAAATTCTGAAGGAAAAAGACATTGGTGGGATATTGTGGTTAACATCCCTTTTCCAATACTTTGTGGAAAGCTGGGACAGTGACTCTAGACTAGCAAGCTGGGCCAGTTGTCCCCACTTTCAAAACAGGACAGGAGGCTGTAAAACAATTCTAAAGAGATAATATTTTTGGCCTCCAGGGAAAGCATGTCAGTATGTTGGAAAGGAAACCTTGACCAATATCTATGATTCTAATTAAAAAAAAATTAAATGTGGTTTCTGTACTTGATGTGGAATAGCAGATTATTTATTTATCTTTGCAAATATTGGAGGGGTGACAGGAGTTTGCCAATACTATCTACAAGTGTTTTGTGGATGTAGTAAAGTATGGTAGTCCTTGGAGACATCTGATTATTCTTTTTTATAGACAATTGCCAAATGTGTAAGCTCACTGGACAAGTGTGTGCATTTCAGGAGTGACCCAAGAACGCTGTATTGTGAAGTGACTTGCTTGAATACATCAGGCAAATAGAGGTCTAAAGAATCAAACCCACTACCTTTTTTTAAATATCTATGTTAAATTGTTACTTAATGCATACATACGCATAACATTAACAGAAAAGAAAACAAACCATATTAACATTTTGCTTTTGCATGCATTATATATTAAATATATCTTTACTTTCTTTTTAACAATTGTCATTCATGCCAACATTACATTAATTTCTCAGTGCTTGCCTTTTTTTAAACCTCACTTCTCCTGAACATTCTTCTGCATGCATTCTTCTACAAATTCATTTTATTTCTATGTAATTTGTTCCTTCCTTTTTCTAAACATCCCAACTCCATATCTTTATTTCCTTTACAATATTCAGTACTTCAGTTACAGTTGACTTAGATTTTGATTTCATTTTTCTACTAACTACTTTTTGGCCACCAATAGCATTAGACTTACTAAGGCCTTACGATGGCTAGACAATTCAGATCTTATG